>NW_026606076.1:0-47500 GCF_029834395.1 Sorex fumeus | reverse complement strand
GACCACAGGCCAAGTATGTCTCAATCTTGCAGGGCTGTTGTGACAAGCGGCCAGGGGCCCGCAGGAGCATCTGAGTTCGTCCTCCAGAAAGAGATGCGCCCCACCACCCCAGGCAGTCAGCCTAGGGAGAGAGCGGGGCGGGGGGGGGGGGGGTGTTCCCTGGTGCCAAAGAAAGGAGCGTTTGGGCTTTGGAGCTCTAGCAGGAACGAATCTCCCAAGTCCGTCCCCCTCCTCCCCATCTTTGCACTTACGCGTGGACCAGCCCCTCCCCCCCAGGCCTACGATCTATTCTGGGGGAGCTCAGTGCACCCCACACGGCAAGTCAACGGAGAGAGACTGTGGCTCACACCGGAAGATACCCAGAGGCGGAGTGGTCAGGGAGGGCTTCCTGGAGGAGGGCTTTGCCACATGAAGCAAACTTCAGTCATGGAGCTAGGGGACTGGAAGGCCTGTGTGTGTGTGTGTGTGTGTGTGTGTGTGTGTGTGTGTGTGTGTGCTGTACACACGGCAGGAAGTAGGGCACAGGCCTTGCATGCAGAGCCATCCCAGGAGGCACCATGTGGATCCCTCGAACATCACCTAGCACACTGGGGTGGCCTGGGTGATCCCCATCCCAGCCAGGGCTTCGAGAGCACAGATCTCGGACCCTCGTGTGGAAGTGCGACATAACCCATGCCCCCCCCACCCACCCAAAATACTTGATCCGTGGGGCCCGGATGACGGAACTGCAGGGAAGCTGCTGGCCTTGCATGCAGCCAACCTGAGTTCGATCCCCAGCATCCTACCCCAAGCCCCGCCAGGAGTGACCCCCGAGTGCTTCTCACCCGAGTTTCTTTATATTCTCTCCCCGCATTGGGTGGCTTCCATCACCAGTACCGCCAGCCGCCCATCAGCACCCCGAACCCCAGCCACCCCCCAGCTCTGAACGACACCCCCTTCTTTCCTTCTCCCTTCCTCCCTCCTTCCCTCCTTCCCTCCTTTCTTTCCTTTTTTCCTTCCTTTCTTGGCCACACCCAGCGATGCTCAGGGATGATTTCTGCCTCTGCCTTCAGAAATGATCCCTGCCGGCAGGGCTGGAGCGATAGCACAGCGGGGAGGGCATTTGCCTTGCACGCGGCCGACCCGGGTTCGATTCCCAGCATCCCATAGGGTCCCCTGAGCACCGCCAGGAGTAACTCCTGAGTGCATGAGCCAGGAGTAACCCCTATGCATTGCCAGGTGTGACCCAAAAAAGCAAAAAAAAAAAAGATCCCTGGCTCTGTGCTCAGGGATAACTTTTGGTGCTGGGGGTGGGTGCCCCACAGGATCAAACCTGGGTCAGCTGCCTGGAGGACAAACACCCTGATCACCCGCTCCAGCCCCTCCAGAGCCCTGTCACAGCGCCCTAGGGGGCGAGAGGGTGTGTGTGTGTGTGTGTGTGTGTGTGTGTGTGGGTGTAGGTACAGCCCTTGCCTGCAGCCTATCCGGTTTGATTCTCCAACACCGCCTGGTATACCAAGCACCCTAGGGTGCAGTCTTGGCTGTCCCAATCACCACTGGGGGAGGGTCAGGTAACGTCAGGCACCACATTCTTGGGTCCTGAATCTCTCTGTCACCACTGACCCAACTGAGAATCACAGGGAGGCCCCCTGGGTGTCCTGAGCACCCGTCCCCTCACCCCCTGCTCCCGACTTCCAGTGAATCAGCCTAACAGGGCCCAGGGAGATAGAGCAGTGGGGAATGACTCATTTTCGTGCAGCTGACCTGGGTTCGATTCCCAGCCCCGCATAGCATCCTCCAGTGCCACCAGGGGGCAGTCCTGAGCACAGAGCCAGGGGTCAGCCCTGAGTACCGCCAGGTGTGGCCCCCCCACCCCCCGACGAACAAATAAAATTGGATGCCCAGGGGTTCCTCCTGCCTCTGCGCTCCGCAAGCACTCCAGGCGGTGCTCAGGGGATCCTATGGGATGCCGGGGATCGAACCCAGATCGGCCACATGTAAAGCCAGCACCCTCCCCGTTGTGCTATTACTCTGCCCCATTGGGTTTCCTTCTCGTTTTGGGGGCCACATCTGAGGATACGCAGGACTTCCTCCTGGCGATGCTCGGGGGACCACCATCAGCTCCCCAGGAAAAGCTAAGCCGGGTGCCTTTGTTGGGGAGGGGTCCCCCTTTTCCTTCCTCCGGGGTCCTGTGTGGGGAGTTTCGCCCCGCCCCGCCGCCCAAACCCCACCACTGACACAGCGGTTCCTGCGTTTCCTCCCCAAGGGGCTACCCTGTTCTCGGGTCACCGTCATTTCCTGTGTGATCTTTCAGCTCCTCTGAGCTTGGAGCCTGACCGGGATCGTTTTTTTTAAATTTTTTTCTTTTTAGCCACGCCCAACAGTGCTCAGGGCTGATTCCTGGCTCTGTGCTCAGGGACCCTCTGGGATGCCGGGGATGGAACCCGGGTTAGTCCTGTGAGGAAGATAAGCGCCCTCCCCGCTGTGCTGTCACTCCAGCCCTGGCCCGGCTCCCTGGAAGGGCTTGAAACAGTCCCTGGGCTGTAAGCCAGGGACTGTTTTTCTTTCTTTTTGTTTTGTGGGAACCACGGCCGGGTAGTGCTCCGAAGTGACTCTAGGCAGCCTCACTCAGGCCCACTGAGTCATCCCCATCACACCGAAGGCCAGTTCTCTTCTTCTTTTTCCATGTCTGTGCGTGGGGCCACACCCGGCCGTGCTCAGGGCTGACTCCTGGGTTTGTGCTCAGGGTTGACTCCTGGGTTTGTGCTCAGGGTTGACTCCTGGGTTTGTGCTCAGGGCTGACTCCTGGGTTTGTGCTCAGGGTTGACTCCTGGGTTTGTGCTCAGGGCTGACTCCTGGGTTTGTGTTCAGGGTTGACTCCTGGGTTTGTGCTCAGGGCTGACTCCTGGGTTTGTGTTCAGGGTTGACTCCTGGGTTTGTGCTCAGGGCTGACTCCTGGGTTTGTGTTCAGGGTTGACTCCTGGGTTTGTGCTCAGGGCTGACTCCTGGGTTTGTGCTCAGGGCTGACTCCTGGCGGGGCTCAGGTGACCCTCTTGGGTTCCGGGAATTGAACCCGGGTCAGCCCTGTAGCAGGAAAGTGCCTTTCCCGCCTGTACTATCACTCCAGCCCCCCAGGTGTCATGCCCAGGACTTCCTCCAGGTGCCCTGGGGACCCCATGGGGTGCTGCGGATCAAACCCGGGTTCAGTACATACGCCCATCCCGCTGTCTGGTCGCTTGTGGGGGTGGGGGGCTCTTTCCCTTCTGAGCGTGGCGGGGTTCAGGGGACACTGTGCGGCGTTGGCCACGGAACCTGGGCCGGTGTGGGCAGGGCGGGTGGTCAGATGGACCCCAACGCACCCCACCACGAGTTGCCCAGAGCGGCCTCCTCCACAGGACCTTCTCGGCTGACCTCCCTTCACCTCCCAACCGCCACCACAACTCGGCCAACAATGGGAGATTCTGCCGCCCCCCCCCGCAGCGCCCCCCCTCCCCTTCCCCCCCCCCCCCCCGCCTTGAGCAGAATGACCAAAGACGAAAGCAAAGTGGCTGCGGCAGCTGTGGGCGTCCAGCTCCGTTTCCTGACTCACGATGCCACCCAGCCTGGTCCACCCAGGCATCGCCGCTCAGCCTGCCCACCCCCTCCCTGCAGGCGGCCAGGACAGGGCGCAAGGTCGGTGTGTGTGTGTGTGGGGGGGCGTCGGGAGGGGGATGCCCCCTCTCTCCGTCGACGACTAAATCCCTGATGCCCTCCGCCAGCGGCTCAGGTGTATGTGACTAGCTCCTGGCACGATTGTGGCAGAGTGTGTGTGTGTGTGTGTGTGTGTGTGTGTGTGTGAGTGTGTGACCAGCCCTGCCAGATTGTGGCCGCGGATGGCGTGTGTATGTGTGTGTGTGTGTGTGTGTGTGTGTGTGGAGGCGGGCACACCCCCTCTCCCCGCTGTGACCCCCAAATGCACAAACCCTTTTTTGATTCCCACTCAGAGGTGTCCCCCCCCGCCCCCCACCGAGGCAGGGGACAAGTTGCCACAGTCCTATTCTGCAGATGAGGGAACAGAAGCAGAGAGGGGAAGTGACTTTCTCAAGTTAACAAAGGCTAAGGGGCCACCGGGCTGGGCTGGTGCCCGAGTTCCCAGGAAGAGGAGGTCCCTCCCAGCCCCCCACCCCCACCCCAAGGACCAGCACCCCTCGGGCCCCCTCTTCCATCTGCAGCACCCGCCCACCCATCATCATACGGAGCCTGGACCTGGGTGGGGGGAGCCCCAGGGGTATCTGTTACCTGCCACATCTGGTCCCCCCCAATCCCCCGTCTCCTCATTGCCCCTTCCCATCACCCCGCTTTTGAGGCTGGCCCTCGGGGGACTTCAACCTGGCGAGTGTCGCCCACCCACTCCCGACCCTTTGGAACCCACCGGCTTCAGGACTTACCATGGTGGGTGGCCTCGGGTGGGGGCGCCTTCTGGGGGACGCGTCTGGAGGGGTCTTGGCAAGGGGGCTGCAGACTCAGGGGCCCCCCGGGGGCGGCTGGGGCATGGCCCTGCTCCCTTCCTTACGCTGGACTCTCAGCCCTAGTTCCTCTTAGACAGCCCCTCACCCCCACTTCCTCTGTCGGGAGGGTTGCGGCCACAGGGGAGGGACGCCGTGGGCCCCCGGGGGGGGCGGGGACAGCACCCCAAGAGCAGTGGCTGCGGTGGCCCCACTGGTGGCTCAGAGGCTGAAGGAAGGGACAGCGGGGCAGCTCTTGTCCAAAGCCTGGTGGTGAGCAGGGCACTGATGACCTTTTCCGGGGTGACCTCGGGAGTCATTCGGGCTGCTGGGGTCTCTGCAGAGGACCAAGCGTGAGCTCACCCAGCCTGGAGGCCAGCACGCGCGTGCACGTGGGTGCAAGAGGGGCCGCGCGCGCGTGCATGTGGACGCAGGGAGGCTCGTGCGTCGGGTGGGGTGCGCCCGCGCGCAGGGTGGAGAGGGGCCTCGTGGGGGGGAGCAGAGGGTACCAGGACCCAGGTGCAGACCCCGACTCAGCCCCCTTCGCTCCTGCCAGCAGGGCCAGACACACGTCGGAGGATTCGTGAGGTGGGGGTGCAGGCTCCGATCTTGGCAGGGGTGGGCATCGCCCAAGATGGGACTTTGGGCATCTTGCTATAACGGGGCTCAGCTCGGCAACACCCACCCACCACTACCATGGAAGCGTCAGGGGGGCTCCAGGGAGGAGGTGGTATTTGTGGTGAGACACAGGGTGAAGGGGACCTGGAGGGTCCCTCTGGCAGAGGAAACAGATCAACAAAAGCCCCAAGACCTGGAGTCTTGGAAAGACCAAGGATTTTCCAAGAGATTGGCCGTATAAATACATATGTATTTTGTTTGCTTTTCTGGGGTCCAAAGCGGTGCTCAGCGCTGACTCCTGGCTCTGCTGCACTCAGGGATCACTCCTGGGGGTGCTGGGGGGACCCTTTGGAATGCCGAGGATCGAACCCAGGCCAGCACCCTTTCTGCTGTGCTAGCTCTTCAATCACAAGCTGCTTTATTTTTGCCCTAGAATCTCTAGACTTTAGCGTGTGTCAGAAAAAAAAAAAAGAAAACCCAAAATACCCGTCTTGGGGCTGGAGCAATAGCACAGTGGGTAGGGCGTTTGCCTTGCACGCGGCCGACCTGGGTTCGATTCCCAGCATCCCACAGGGTCCCCTGAACACCGCCAGGAGTAATTCCTGAGTGCATGAACCAGAAGGAACTCCTGTGCATCGCTGGGTGTGACCCAAAAAGCAAAAAAAAAAAAAAAAAAAAAAAAAAAGCCAAAATGCCCGTCTTTGGGCTGTTGGAGGAGGCGGGACCCCCATCCATCCTCAGGGATTGGGAGGGGGCGTGGCTTGCCGTATCCCACCCTGACCCCCCCCCCCCCCCATAGGCAGGAATCTACAAGAGACAGAATTTTATTGATGTCGGGCTTCCTGGTCATGGTCTGAGCCTCACGGCAGGGCCTATAGCACCATCTGGAAGTTGGGGTCCCCAGGGGGCCGGGCAGAACCCAAGCTGGGGGAGGTCTCTGCAGCTCTGCTGCACCCCCCTGTAGCTGAGGGGCGTCCTCGGAGGGAGGGTGTTAGCGGTGCAAACCCCCTCCCCCCCTGCACATCCCAGCAGCGCTGGGGGTTAGGGAGCCCCCCCCCCCGACCCCTTCTCTTCACAGTACAGATTCCAAGCACTGGGGGGCTTCACCGTGAACTTGGGGGGCAGGTGGGGGGTGCAGGAGGTGCCCTGAAGCCAGAAGTCTGCAGGAGGGCCCCAATAAATCACTTCCGGCTCTCTCCCACCTTTCAATCCGTGCTCCCCACCCTGGCTCCTCCAAGGGTGCCCGTGGCCCTCGCCCCCCCACCCCACCCCACCCCGTCCCCAGCCCCGGGCGCTCCCCCTAGCGGCCCTGGCAGGTCTTGCAGCACATCTGGCGGAAGTAGGCTCGGCTGCAGAACTGGAATTTGAGCACCAGGGGGCAGTAGGCGACCTTGTTCACATCCTTGCATTCTGCAAGCGGGGAGGAGGGATGGGGAGGAGGGAGGGGCGGGATTAGCGGGTTAGGTAGGAGCAGTGCCTCCCCTCCCCCGTAGTCCTCCCTGGGCTGAGTTCTGTTTCTGCCCCCTTCCAAGGGGGCACACACGTGACGTGCCTCGCAAGTCTGAGGTCCTGGGGGTCTTTTTTTTTTTTTTTTTTGCTTTTTGGGTCACACCTGGCAATGCACAGTGAGGGTTCCTCCTGGCTCTGCACTCAGGAATCACTCCTGGCGGTGCTCAGGGGACCCTATGGGATGCTGGGAATCGAACCCGGGTCGGCCGAGTGCAAGGCAAACGCCCTACCCGCTGTGCTATCACTCCAGCCCCCACAGCGTTTTCTTTCTTCCTTTTATTTTTTTTGTTTTTTGCTTTTTTGGGTCACACCCGGCAATGCACAGGGCGGGGGTTACTCCTGGCTCATGCACTCAGGAATCACCCCTGGCAGTGCTCAAGGGACCATATGGGATGCTGGGAATCGAACCCGGGTTGGCCGCGTGTAAGGCAAACGCCCTGCCCGCTGTGCTATGGTTCCAGCCCCCGGCGTTTTCTTTCTTTTTTGCTGATTTATATTTTGTTTGGGGGGCCACACCCTTGCAGTACTCAGGGCTGAGTCCTGGCTCAGGACTCTGTACTCCTGGCAGGGGGCTCCGGGGACCCCAAAGGGATACCAGGGCTTGAACCCAGGTGGGTCTCCTGCAAGGCAAGCACCCTCCCCTCTGCACCCTAAAACACATTCCTGCCATGGGAGAAGCATCCGAGCCCACGGGACGACCCACCACGCCTACCTTCGGGGCTGTCACCAGGGGGCACGCTGCTGTCACACTTGGCCTCGCACTGCTGCGTGGCCGGTGGCCGCAGGGCCTCGGGGCACTCATTCGAGGGCTGGCCCGTGTGGCTGGTGCAGGTCACGGTGCGTTGCTGCTGCCCCAGGCCGCATGGTCCAGAGCACTGCGCATGGGGGGGGGGGAGGGAGCCGCTGCTGATTCCGGCCCCACCCACCCCCACCAGCACCTGCATTCTCCCGGGCATCGCCTGCCTACCTCGCTCCACTCACTTGCCACCCATTTGGCGGGGGGACAGCGGCGTAAGTTGCAGCGCAGCGTGGTGGGGGGCTTGGCCGCGGGTGGACAGTGTGCTGGGGGGAGGGTGGCAAGGTGGTCGGCGCTCTTGCACAGAACGACACGGTGGCGCAGACCCGGCCCGCAGCTGGGGGTGCACTGCATTTGGAGAGAGGCGTTTCAGGGTCCAGCCTGGAAGAGCACACAGGGGCGGGAAACGGAGGCAGGAGGGTGGTCTGCAAGGCAGGGGCCGGGCAGGGGGCGGCTGACCTCCGACCACTCCAGGGCGGCCCACTCCGGGGGGCACACAGGACCCTGACAGGCCTCCAGCACCGGGGGGCGAGGCTGCGGGCAGGCGCTGTCGTCCAGCGTCTTCTCCTCCGAGGCGGACACACGGCGTTGGCACACGACGGAGCGGCTGCGCACGCCCGCATCACAGCTGCGGCTGCAGCGGGACCAGTTTCCCACGACCCACCTGGGGGAGGAAGGGGGTGAGGGTGGCTGAGAGGGTCTCGGGGGCACTGGCATGCCCGCCTCCAGGGAAAAGCCAGCTCGGGAGGGATAGTTGCTCTTGCAAATGGACTTGGGGGTGCAGGGGCTGCCCCCACCCTCCGATCGATTGCTTTGCTTTGGGGGGACCCTCTGCAGGACGACCCTGAAGCCCGGGTCGGCCACGTGGGAGTCAAGCGCCCTACCCGCTGCCCCTTCAACTGATGGGCAGCGTTATCCAAGGTCATTATTTGTTTGGGGGGCCACACCCAGCTCAGCTGTGTTCAGGGAGCACACCCGGCGGACTCAGAGCACCAGGATGTGGTGCCAGGGTTCGAGGCCGGGCTGGCCACTTGCAAGGCAAGCTGCCTTGCCTGCTGTGCTATCATTCCAACCCCTGATTTTGTTATTGTCACTATTTTTGGAGAGGCTGAAAATGAGACATCGGCAGGGCTCCCATTCTGGGTCACACCCAGCGATGCTCGGGGGTTATTCCTGGGGTCTGCACTCAGGAATTACTCCTGGCGGTGCTCGGGGGGACCCTATGGGATGCTGGGACATGAACCCTGGTCGGCGGCCGTGTGCAAGGCAAAAACGCCCTCCCCGCTGTGCTATTGCTCCAGCCCCTCGTCTGGTGTTAGGGATGGAATGAATGGGGGTGCCGTCTAGTGGCAGTGGAGAGCTGACCCAGCGGTAGCAAACAGCTGGAGCAGGGAGAAGGTGGAAAGTTTCTGGAACGCTGAGGTTGGTTGTGTCTGGGGGCTGGAGATGGAGATGGAGATGGTGTCCTACGATTTTTTTTTCACGTTTTGAGTCACACACAGCGATGCTCTGGGGTTATTCCTGGCTCTGCACTCGGGAATCACTCCTGGTGGTGCTCAGGGAACTATATGGGATGCTGGGGATCAAACCCGGGTCGGCCGCGTGCAAGGCAAACGCCCTCCCCACTGCGCTATCGCTCCAGACCCCTGGCTCACATTTTTTTTTTGCTTTTTTGGGTCACACCCGGCAATGCACTGGGGTTCCTCCTGGCTCTGCACTCAGGAGTTACTCCTGGCGGTGCTCAGGGGACCCTACAGGATGCCGGGAATCGAACCCGGGTTGGCCGTGTGCAAGGCAAACGCCCTCCCCGCTGCGCTATTGCTCCAGACCCCTGGCTCACATCGTTTTGTTTTTTGTTTTTTGGCATTTTGGGTCACACCTGGCGATGCACAGGGGTTCCTCCTGGCTCATGCACTTAGGAATCACTCCTGGTGGTGCTCAGGGGACCCTATGGGATGCTGGGAATCGAACCCGGGTTGGCCGCGTGCAAGGCAAATGCCCACCCCGCTGCGCTATTGCTCCAGCCCCCTTGGCTCACATCTTTAAGGTCAAGCACTCTACAGCTCGAGCTGGAACCCCACATTCCTGTTCCTGCAGAGGGGAGCCTGAGGCAAACCCAGATTCCACTCAGAGCCCCAGCGCTGCTGTGAGCCCTGTTGGCCCCGCCCACACCCACGGCAAAGCCCCGCCCCTTGATTGGCCACGCCCCTGCAGTTGTCCCGCCCCCTTGATTGGCCACGCCCCTGCAGTTGTCCCGCCCCCTTGATTGGCCACGCCCCTGCAGTTGTCCTGCCCCCTTGATTGGCCACGCCCCTGCAGTTGTCCCGCCCCCTTGATTGGCCACGTCCCCGCAGTTGTCCCGCCCCCTTGATTGGCCACGCCCCAGCAGTTGTCCCGCCTCTTGATTGGCCACGCCCCTGCAGTTGTCCCGCCCCCTTGATTGGCCACGCCCCTGCAGTTGTCCCGCCCCTTGATTGGCCACGCCCCTGCAGTTGTCCCGCCCCCTTGATTGGCCACGCCCCAGTAGTTGTCCCGTCCCTTGATTGGCCACGCCCCTGCAGTTGTCCCGCCCCCTTGATTGGCCACGCCCCTGCAGTTGTCCCGCCCCCTTGATTGGCCACGCCCCAGCAGTTGTCCCGCCCCTTGATTGGCCATGCCCCTGCAGCTGTCCCGCCCCCTTGATTGGCCACGCCCCTGCAGTTGTCCCGCCCCCTTGATTGGCCACGTCCCCGCAGTTGTCCCGCCCCCCCAGCTTATCCCGCCCACGCCCTGCTGTCACTCACTCGGGCGGGCAGGGCTCCGTGTTGCAGGCGCGCTCCCTCTTGGGCAACTTGCTGTGCCCGCTGCAGTGGTGGGGGGCCACCGCCGACCTGTCCAGCTGGTTGCGACACTCCACCGCCTGCACCTGGCTGCCTGGGGGCGGCGAGGGGCCCCGCTCAGTCCCCCTCCCCACCCGTCAAACCCGCCCTCTCCCCTCCCCGGGGACCCCCCCCCCACGCGCAGACTCACCGCCCGCACACTGGGCCGAGCACTTGGTCCAGGGCGCGTAGTGCCAGGAGTAGGGGGGCAGCGAGTCGCGGGAGACGGGGGCGTTGAAACGGTAGCGCAGCGGAGGAAGCTCGGTCTGGGCCAGCACCTGGACAGGGGTGTGTGTGTGTGTGTGTGTGTGTGTGTGTGTGTGTGTGTGTGTGTGTGGTCAGGGTCAGGGGGCGCATCTAGGTGGATTTCCAGCCCCCCCCCCCCCCACAACGCCCTGGGAGGATGCTGGCCTTGCCCCCTTGTTACCATGACGATCAGAGAAGCGTTAATGGGTCCCAGAGCTTCCAGATTCTGCGCCTGATCTGGTCCCTGTCTCAGTTGGAAGGTGGTCCCGGCCAGGGGCAGGCGGTGGGGTTGGGGGGTCCCCGGCAGCCCCTCGAGCAGCAGGGATTCCTGGTCTCCCTTCAGGGCTGGAGGGCAGCATGAGGTTGGGGTACAGGGGTTGAAGGCCAGCCCCGGGGGTGGGGGCGGTCTGCCCTCCTACCTCGCCCCCCAACTCCCCACTCACCCAGGTGGCTGACGGAGAGATTCAGGTCCTGGATGAAGATGTGCACGGAGCCTTTGGGGATCCACACGACCTCCTCGTAGCCTGCAGAGAGGAGCTCAGGGGGTCCCCATCCGGCCCATCCACCCACCTGGCCACCATGCACCCTGGGTTTTAGCTGACTCTGATTCTACTGAGCCCCTACAGGAAACACCCCCCCCCAAAACACACCCACACGCGCACACTGCACCCCTAGCTCCAGCCCTGCAAAGCATCATCTTCCTTTTACAGATGACAGAATGCATGCATCTGCTTTGGCCAGCAAGGACGGGCTCAAGTCCCCTAACTCTTTTTTTTTTGTTTTGCTTTTTTGGGTCACACCTTGCAATGTACAGGGGTTATTCCTGGCTCATACACTCAGGAATTACTCCTGGCGGTGCTCAGGGGACCATATGGGATGCTGGGAATTGAACCCGGGTCGGCTGCGTGCAAGGCAAAAGCACTCTCTCTCCGCTGTGCTATTGCTCCAGCCCCCAAGTCCCCTGACTCTTACCCCAAAGTGACCTTCTTCCCTGCGCCCAGAGAGAAGGGGGCACACGGTGGCTGCTCCCTCCGTCTTGGGCGATTTCCCCCTGCCCCTTGCCTAATTTAGTTGCCCCTGGTCAAGTTGCCTCTACTCCTTTTGATTAGTTTGTTTTTGGGTCATGCCCGGTGGTGCTCAGGGCTGACTCCTGACTGCACTCCGGGATCACTCCTGGCCGCCTCGGGGACCCTGTGGGATGCTGGAGATTGAGCTGGGGTCTGCAGTGCACAAGGCAAGGCCCTCCCTGCTGGACTGTGGCATCAGCCTTTCCTCCACTTTCTCGCCTAACACACCCATCCCCATTCCCACATCCAGAGGAGGGGAACCCCTCAGGGGTGGGGATCAGGCCTGAAGACCCCCAATCTCTGTCTTCTTTCTGCTCACCTCAGAAACGTCCTAATATCATATTCCCATCCCTCCAGCAACCAAACCAGCAATTTTTTTTTTTAATTTGTTTTTTGGGCCACACCTGGCGATGCTCAGGGCCAACTCATGGCTCTATACTCAGGTCACTCGTGACGGTGCTCTGGGGACCCTTTGGGATGCTGGGGGCTGCATAAGGGTCAGCGGTGTGCAAGGCCAGAGCCCCACTGCTGTACTATCTCTCCGGCCCCCAAAGCAGTATCTTTCCTGCATTCCCCGCCAAGTCCTCTTTTTTTTTTCTTTTGGTTTTTGGGTCACACCCGGCAATGCACAGAGGTTACTCCTGGCTCTCCACTCAAGAATCACTCCTGGCGGTGCTCAGGGGACCATATGGGATGCTGGGAATCGAACCCGGGTCGACCGCGTGCAAGGCAAACGCCCTACCCGCTGTGCTATCGCTCCAGCCCCTCTAATTTTATTTTTAATTTTATTTATTTATTTATTTATTTATTTTGCTTTTTGGGTCACACCCAGTGATGCTCAGGGGTTACTCCTGACTCATGCACTCAGGAATTACTCCTGGCGGTGCTCAGGGGGACCATATGGGATGCTGGGAATCGAACCCGGGTCAGCCGCGTGCAAGGGAAACGCCCTACCCGCTGTGCTATCACTCCAGCCCCCAAGTCCTAATTTTGTGCGGGAGCCCCATGGTACTTCAGCACCCCCCAGGCACCTTCCCCCAATTCCTCGCTCACTCTCTCCTCACACCCATTATCCCCTTGCCAACGCTTTGGAACACATCTCAACTACCTGTTCACTGTCTCCTCCAGACTCGGGGCTCAGGGAGTGGACCACATGTCACACCCCATCTAGGTGGCTGGGAGCTGGATCCGGGGGACCCTTTCCCACCACCCTTGGGAGTAATTCCAGCTTCTACTCTCATGACATTTTCTATGTCCCACCCACCCCAGAGACCTGGGGGTCTCTCTCCTTCATTTTAAGACTGGGTTCCCAGCGGGTAGGGCGTTTGCCTTGCACGTCGCCGACCCAGGTTCAATCCCCGGCATCCCATATGGTCCCCCGAGCACCAACGGGAGTAATTCCTGAGTGCAGAGCCAGGAGTAAGCTCTGAGCATCACCGGGAGTGACCCAAAAAAGCAAAAAAAAAACAGAACAAAGACTGGGTTCCAGGGGCTATGTTCACCCCACTTTCCTTCTTGAGTGAGGGTGGGAGGTTTGGGCCACACCTGGCAGTGCTCAGAGCTGACTCCTGGCTCTGTGCTCAGGGATCACTCCTGGTGAGGCACGAAGGAACATATGTGGGAGCCAGGGATCGAGCCTGGGTCAGCTGCGTGCAAGGCAAGTGTCCTAACTGCTGTACTATCTCTCCGGCCCTCAGCCCACTTTCTGAATGTGCTCCCTGACCCCCCAATAAGCTTTTTCTTGGTGAGCCGAGAGCCCCCCCCAAAAAAGGGCCCTTGGAATGGATGAGATTCCAGCACCCACCACTTGGACCTGTTCATTGTCCACAAAGCCCAAGGCAGTGGGGTCAGAGCCATAGCACAGCGGGTAGGGCGTTTGCCTTGCACGCGGCCGACCCAGGTTCAAGCCCCGGCGTCCCACATGGTCCCCTGAGCACCGCCAGGAGTAATTCCTGAGTGCAGAGCCAGGAGGAACCCCTGAGCATTGCTGGGTGTGACCCAAAAAGCAGAAAAAAAAAAGCCCAAGGCAGTTCCTGACCCTGGTCCAGGGGAGACCTGCAGGATTTTTGGAGGGTTCACTGAGCACCCCTTCCCGATAAGCCCCTGGGCCTGAGAAGCTGTCATCTGGGTCACTGCCGTGGGGTGGCCCTGTCCCCAGCTCCCTGGCGCTCCTGAGGGGTGGGAGAGGAAAGTGGGGTGTGTGAGTGTGTGGGTGGGGGGGTGTCTCACCGCTGCTGGGCAAGGCGGCGTGGAAAACCCCCTCGATGGTCTCGCAAGCGCTGCCGTCACCCCCGCATACCCGACACCGGTCCTCCCGCAGGTCGGAGCCGAGCACTCGGTCACAGCCCACGTGCTGGGGGAGGGGGTCGCGCGGGAGAGTCAGGGCATTGCCCCTCCCGCCCCGGGCATCCCCCATCCCCCCGCCACCACCGCCAGGATGCCCGCCCACCTTGCACTCGCCGTTGACGCAAATGTCCACGGTGTCGGGGCGACAGGCAGTGCCGTCCACCACGGCGGCTGCCCGCTCCGTGTAGAAGTTGAAGCCTTCAGCCAGGCAGGTGAGCGAGCAAGCCTTCACGCCGCCTGCAGGGGGCGCTGCGCTCAGCATCGTCATCCCATCACTCACCTGCCACCTGCCCTCATCCCATCACTCACCTGCCACCTGCCCTCATCCCATCACTCACCTGCCACCTGCCCTCCTCCCATCACTCACCTGCCACCTGCCCTCATCCCATCACTCACCTGCCACCTGCCCTCCTCCCATCACTCACCTGCCACCTGCCCTCCTCCCATCACTCACCTGCCACCTGCCCTCCTCCCATCACTCACCTGCCACCTGCCCTCATCCCATCACTCACCTGCCACCTGCCCTCCTCCCATCACTCACCTGCCACCTGCCCTCCTCCCATCACTCACCTGCCACCTGCCCTCCTCCCATCACTCACCTGCCACCTGCCCTCCTCCCATCACTCACCTGCCACCTGCCCTCCTCCCATCACTCACCTGCCACCTGCCCTCCTCCCATCACTCACCTGCCACCTGCCCTCCTCCCATCACTCACCTGCCACCTGCCCTCCTCCCATCACTCACCTGCCACCTGCCCTCCTCCCATCACTCACCTGCCACCTGCCCTCCTCCCATCACTCACCTGCCACCTGCCCTCCTCCCATCACTCACCTGCCACCTGCCCTCCTCCCATCACTCACCTGCCACCTGCCCTCCTCCCATCACTCACCTGCCACCTGCCCTCCTCCCATCACTCACCTGCCACCTGCCCTCCTCCCATCACTCACCTGCCACCTGCCCTCCTCCCATCACTCACCTGCCACCTGCCCTCCTCCCATCACTCACCTGCCACCTGCCCTCATCCCATCACTCACCTGCCACCTGCCCTCATCCCATCACTCACCTGCCACCTGCCCTCATCCCATCACTCACCTCCCCGGTAGGTCTTCCACGTGTAGAATTTCCCCCGGAAGGGGATGCTGTCAAACTCCGAGCACTGCATCTCCCGGAAGTCCTGGGAGCCTGGGGGGCAGTCCTGGGGGAGCAGGGGACCAGATGAGGGAGGATGGATTTGGGGGTCTGGGGGTGGGAGGCAGCTGGGAAGGGCCAGGAAAGACTGGGCGGCGGTGGTCTGGCCTCACCCCAGCTGCTCCCTAAGAGAGGACCAAGGTCCCACACTGGCAGGAGGGAGACTGGGCAAGCCATTTCTGGCTCAAAAAGTCCTCCCTATCGGGGCTGGAGCGACAGCACAGCGGGGAGGGCATTTGCCTTGCACACGGCCGGCCCGGGTTCGATTCCCAGCATCCTATAGGGTCCCCTGAGCACCGCCAGGAGTAACTCCTGAGTGCATGAGCCAGGAGGAACCCCTGTGCATCGCCGGGTGTGACCCAAAAAGCAAAAAAAGAAAAAAAAAGTCCTCCCTATTCTCCCAGGATGGGAGATGCATGCAGAAAGTAGACAATAGACCAAACATGATTGCCACTCAATGCCTCTTTTGCAAACCACAAACCACAGCACCCAAAAGGAGAGAGAGAACAAAAGGGAATGCCCTGCCACAGAGGCGGGGTGGGATGGGGGGTTGGGGGGTGGGAGGGATACTGGGAACATTAAAAAAAAAGTACTCCCTCCACTTCATCGCGAACATGCTACTTTCTTCAGCAAACCAAAACGGGAAAAAATACCCCCCCCAAGACCCCTCAACTTAGGGCCAGAACCATAGTACAGAGGGTAAGGCTGACCCGGGTTTGGGTTCTAGCATCCCATATGGTCACGTGATCTCTGCCTGAAGTAAGCCCCCAGCACCCACCACTGGGTGTGGTCCCCAAACCAACAAAATCTCAGCTATAGGGGCTGGAGCAATAGCACAGTGGGTAGGGTGTTTGCTTTGCACGCGGCCGACCCGGGTTCAATTCCCAGCATCCCATATGGTCCCCCGAGCACCGCCAGGAGTGATTCCTGAGTGCAAAGCCAGGAGTAACCCCCGAGCATCGCCGGGTGTGACCCAAAAAGCAAAAAAAAAAAAAAAAATCTCAACTATAAATAACTTTGTAAACCAGGGGGCCTTGATGAAATCAATTATTTTTGTTTTGTTTTGGGGGTCACATCTGGCGCTGCTCAGGGCTCTTGTACTGATTCCTGGCTCTTGTACTCTGGGATCACTCCTGGTAGGGGTCATATGCAGTTCTGGAGATTGAAACCGAGTCAGCCGAGTGCAAGGCAGGTGCCCTTCCTGCTGTACTCCCTCTCTGGCCCTTTTATTTATTTTTAATATTTTGCCACATTTACTTTTAATTGAATCACAGTGATATACACAGTTACAAAGTTGTTCATGATTGAATTTCAGTCGTATAATATTCCAACACTTGTCACTTCATCAGTGTACTTTTTTTTTTTTTTTTGCTTTTTAGGTCACACCTGGCGATGCACAGGGGTTATTCCTGGCTCTGCACTCAGGAGTTACTCCTGGCAGTGCTCAGGGGACCTATATGGGATGCTGGGAATCGAACTCATCAGTGTACTTTTCCCCCCAACAATCACTTGATCACTTGACGTCCCGTTATTGATCAATTTGCTCAAGCAGGCGCCAGTAACGTCTCCATTCGTCCCTGTCGCGTGCTAGTGTAGCCCAATGGTGTCTGCTCATTCTAGGAACATGAAGAGCCTCAAACCGATGGGTCAGGGTCTTGAACAATGGTCCCCCCAACAATGGTCCCAGTTTTCTAGTTTCCCTCCCATCCACCCACCCTGTCCCACCGTCTCTATTTTTCCTCTCTCTCTCTCTCTCTCTCTCTCTCTCTCTCTCTCTCTCTCTCTCAATTTCTCAAATTTAGGGCTATAGAGAGAGCACAGCAGACACCTGGGGCGCTCAAGGCCAACCGAGGTTCGATCCCTGGCTCCCCAAGGTGACCCCGAGCCCCAGCAGGAGTGATCCCTGAACAGGAGTTAGCTCCGAGCACTGCCAGGTGTGGCTCCCATCTTTTTCTTTTTAAAGGAGGGACGTGGACTCTGGGATGTGGCTGAAAGAAAAAAATGGAGCAGAATTCTGGCTGGAGCCTCCCCCCCGAAATAAGAAATATGTGGACAGAGGAGATGGAAGAGGCAGCTGGCTAGACTGGGGCGAGTGTGGGCGAGGCACGAGTTTCACGTGGGGGTTGAAAAGAAATTCGGGGGGTTCTCTAAGCTGTAAATGGAGGGGGGCTCTGTAGGTGGGGAGGGGTGCTTGGGATTGATCAGCGACTTTAAGGTGTTAGCCTCGTCTCGCCGAAAGCACCACAAGTGGGGCTGGAGTGATAGCACAACGGGTAGGGCGTTTGCCTTGCATGCAGCCAACCCGGGTTCGATTCCCAGCATCCCATAGGGTCCCCTGAGCACCGTCAGGAGTAACTCCTGAGCGCAGAGCCAGTAGTAACCCCTGAGCATCGCCGGGTGTGACCCAAAAAGAAGAAAAAAAAGTACCAGAAGAAGGGGCTGGAGAGATAGCACAGCGGGTAGGGCGTTTGCCTTGCACGCGGCCGACCCGGGTTCGATTCCCAGCATCCCATAGGGTCCCCTGAGCACCGCCAGGAGTAACTCCTGAGTGCAGAGCCAGGAGTAACCCCTGAGCATCGCTGGGTGTGACCCAAAAAGCAAAAAAAAAAGTACCAGAAGGAACCAGATTCTGGGGAGTAGCAAAGGGGACCCCATCACCTGACCCCCCCAAAATATGGGGGCGTCTAGGGGAACCCCCACTCGGATCCTGGGGGTCGGGGGTACTCACGTCAGTGTTACAGGAACGGTGTCTCCGCCTCTCACCCAGACAGTACCTGCCCCCGATGGTTGGCCTGGAAACGGGGACGGGAGACCTGAGAGATGGCAGGGGGCTGGGGCCCTCACCCACCTACTTGCAGGAAGTCCCCAGAGCCCACCTGGGGCTGTCGCAGTGCCGGCTGGATGAGGACACTCCGCCGCCACACGTCCGGCTACAGTCACCCCACGGGGACCATGGACCCCAGGCTCCATCCACACCCTCCGGCCGCGACCCAAAGGGGACACAAACCCTTTTGTAGCACCACTGCGGGTGGGGGGGTGGGGTGAAAGGGGATCTTCAGACTCTGCACGCCCCTTCGTACCCTCCACCCACCCGACCCCCAGGACTCAACCCCCTCCCCCAGTAAAATACAGCGGATGCCTTTGATCAGGAAAGGGGCGTGGCCCTGGGCAGCCCTTGGCATGATGGAAATGATACTGATCAGCGTGGGGGCGTGGCCAGGGACAACTGGGGGTGTGGCCTGAGAGCTGGGGGCGTGGCCAGGGACAACTGGGGGTGTGGCCTGAGAGCTGGGGGCGTGGCCAGGGACAACTGGGGGTGTGGCCTGAGAGCTGGGGGCGTGGCCAGGGACAACTGGGGGTGTGGCCTGAGAGCTGGGGGCGTGGCCAGGGACAACTGGGGGTGTGGCCTGAGAGCTGGGGCGTGGCCAGGGACAACTGGGGGTGTGGCCTGAGAGCTGGGGGCGTGGCCACGGGGTGTGGGCGGGGCCCCGCCTTGGGTTCACACTCACCCCCTTGTCTATGGTGCGGGTCTGGCAGATGGTGCCCTCCGCGGCCGGGATGCTGTTGGTGATGCAGCGGTTGCTCTTGCTCAGACACCACAGCTCGCTGCAAACCTCCTGCGGGCCAAGGTGCCTGCTCAGGCTCTCGTCCCCCGCCTTTTCTTTCTCCCTTGGGCAGCCCGCCCAGCTCACGAGGACCCCGGCCACTGCGCACTGCAGGCCAGCCAGGGGCGCCCTCGGTGGTCTGTCCCGTGTTGCATCATCTCCACTCGGGCGCGTCATAACCACCCCGTCCCCCCTGATTTTACTGTGTGTGAGGGGGACTAGACCCTTAGCTGGCTTTGTAGAGATGGCACAGACGGGCAGCCTGGGTTTTAAGGTCGTCTGGAGGACGGGCAAGGGGGTCAGAGGGCTGGAGGGCACCTCCTTAATTCCCAGAGCCAGGAAGAGCCTGCCAGCACTGTCACTCAATCAAAAAAAAAAAACGAACGAGAATTCTAACCCAGGGACCAAGTGGGTAGGGTGCCTGCCTTGCATGCAGTTTACCTAGGGTTCAATCCCTGGCACTGCATATGCCCCCCCCTAAGCCTGCCAGGAGTGATCTCTGAGAGCAGAGCCAGTTTAGTAAACCCGGAGCACCACTGGGTGTCACCCAAAACAAAAAAGGGGCTGGAGCGATAGTACAGCGGGTAGGGCATTTTTGCCTTGCATGTGGCCGACCCGGGTTCGATCCCCAGCATCCCATGTGGTCCCCTGGCACTGCCAGAAATAATTCCCAGGGACTGGAACAATAGTACAGTGGGTCGGGCGTTTGCCTTGCATGCAGCCAACCCGGGTTCGATTCCCACATCCCACATGGTCCCCTGAGCACTGCCAGGAGTAATTCCTGAGTGCAGAGCCAGGAGTAACCCCGAACATGACTGAGGGTGACCCAAAAGGAAAAAAAGAAAGAAAGCTTTCATTGCTGGAAGGTTATGAAGGGACAAAGTTGCGGTGTGCTTGTGTGGGAGATGGTTCTCCGTGCCCCAAGGAAAAACCAGTCTCCCTCTCCCGACCTGCACCCCGCTTGGACCAGCCCACGCCCTGGCACTGCGTGTAGGTACCGCCAGATACTGGGTTTCACCCAGGGGACCAGCCACTCTGCTCCTTTGGGTTCCGATGAGTGAATGTCACCGGCTTCTGGTCTAACATCTCAGACACCCCTTCCCACCCAATCTTCTTTGTGTCTTCCCTCTGAGGTAGCACAGGGTTAAAGGCACTGGCCTTGTATGTGGCCTATCCCGGACCACCACACTGGGGACCCTGGAGCACTGCCAGGATTCCCCAACCCCCCCCCCCCCAAATGTGAGAGATTTACTTTTTTTTTTCTTTTTGGGTCACACCTGGCAATGCACAGGGGTTAGGGTTACTCCTGGCTCTGCACTCAGGAATTACTCCTGGCAGTGCTCAGGGGACCATATGGGTTTCGGGAATTGAACCCGGGTTGGCTGCGTGCAAGGCAAACGCCCTACCCACTGTACTAGTCTTCCAGTCCCTGGGATTTGCTTCTTTAGGTGTCCCAGGCTTTTCCTGTTCCGTTAGGGGCTCTGGGGATGGAGGTTCAAGCCAAGGTCAGCTTCAGAGCTTTGGTCACTCAAGGACTGAGGGCTGAGAATCTCATGATCCGGCCTGTGGGGCTCAGGGACTAGCCTCTGTCCAGTTTCTGGCCAAGTGGGGAAGATGGTTCAATCCCAGGCAAGTGGCTTGTGGCAGTATCTGGATGTTTTGTTAAAAACTGCCTGGGGGGGAGGGGCGGCTGGAGAGATAGCACAGCGGGTAGGGCGTTTGCCTTGCACGCGGCCGACCTGGGTTCGATTCCCAGCATCCCATAGGGTCCCCTGAGCACCGCCAGGAGTAACTCCTGAGTGCAGATTCAGGAGTAACCCCTGTGCATCGCCAGGTGTGACCCAAAAAGAAAAAAAAACTGCCTAGGGTGGAGGAGTGAGCTGGGGGAGTGAGACGGGGTGAGGGGGGAGGCGGTGGCGGGCATCCCTGTCTGGCCTGAATGAGACTCTGGGTTGTATCCCAGGCATTGCATGTACCCCCCCCCCCCCCGCCCCACTGCCCTCAGCTCTCTGGGTATGGATCCCCAATACCAACAAATAGCCCTCCCCTCCCAATAAAATAGAGGCTGGAAGTTAGTCCAGTAGGCTTTGCATGCAGGAACTGAGCTTCCACTTGTGGTACAGCAAAGTCCCCCAAACCGTCAGTGGTAACTCTTGAACTCCTAGTTAGCAAGCTGGCTGTGACCCCCCGCCCCCAACAAAAAAAAAAAAAAAAGGAAAAAACAGCCCTTCTCCCAAATCTGGCTTCCGCTGTGGGATCCTGAGGCCAGCGTCCTCTTCCAGCCCAGCCTCCAAGTCTGGAGCTCAGAGCCCTGAGTTTGATTCCCAGCTCCAGAGGTCCCTGAGCACCTCCGGGTGTGGTCCTGGGTCCCCACCACCGCTGGGCTTGAGCATCATCAGGAATGGCCCCTAGGAGCCCCCCCCCCATCAAGGGTCTGGAAAACCTGGAGCCCCCTTCTTGCTTGCTCGTGATGGATCTCTGCATCCCACGTACCCTGGTCCCAGCTCCCCGGGACGGCTCAGCCCGTTTCCTGGCTCTCCCCATCCCCGCCCCGCCCGTCCCCGCTGCGGCCCCACCGCGGTGGGTCTCGGCCCTCCCCTCCCAGGAAGGAAAGCAGGAAGGCTCTCTCTACCCCGAATTTACACTGACGCGATTTGACGCCATGCTGGAAGCGGCACTGCTCGTCCGCGTCGTAGGCCTGGCCGGGCGCCACCGTCGGGTACACGAAGTCCTGCCTGGGGGGCCGGTTGTTGAGGCAGAGCCCCAGGCCCGAGCTGCAGGGAGAGGGCGCCGATGTCAGGCCCAGGGGGCTGAAAGCTCTGGGGCTGCTGGATGGGTGAGTGACAGCGCCCCGTTCGCCACGCCCTCCCATCATGCCCCGCCCCCTCTGTCCCTCAGCCCCGCCCCTAATGCACCCACTCCACTCCCAGCCCCGCCCATCCATCATGCCACGCCCCTCTGCCCCTTAGCCCCGCTCCTACTCCACCCACTCCACTCCCGGCCCCGCCCTTCCACTATACCACGCCCCCTTAGCCCCGCCCCCACTCCACCCACTCCACTCCCAGCCCCGTCCATCCGTCATGCCACGCCCCCTCTGCCCCTTAGCCCCGCCCCTACCCACCCACTCCACTCCCAGCCCCGCCCATCCGTCATGCCACGCCCCTCTGCCCCTTAGCCCCGCCCCTACCCCACCCACTCCACTCCCAGCCCGCCCATCCGTTATGCCACACCCCCTCTGCCCCTTAGCCCCGCCCCTACTCCACCCACTCTACTCCCAGCCCCGCCCATCCGTCATGCCACGCCCCTCTGCCCCTTAGCCCCTACCCCACTCCACTCCCAGCCCCGCCCATCCGTCACGCCCCGCCCCTCTGCCCCTTAGCCCCGCCCCTACCCCACTCCACTCCCAGCCCCGCCCATCCGTTATGCCACGCCCCCTCTGCCCCTTAGTCCCGCCCCTACACCAACCACTCCACTCTCAGCCCTGCTTATCCATCATGCCACGCCCCCTCAGCCCCGCCCCTACACCACCCACTCCACAGCCCACCCGCCATCCTATACCCCGCCCCTTCATCATACCACGCCCCCTCTGCCCCTTAGTCCCGCCCATCCATTATGCCACGCCCCCTCTGCCCCTTAGTCCCGCCCTACACCACCCACTCCACGCCCCACCCATCATCCTATACCCCGCCCCTCCATCATACCACGCCCCCTTAACCCCGCCCCTACTCCACCCACTCCACTCCCAGCCCCGCCCATCCATTATGGCATCCCCTCTCTTCCCCTTAGCCCTGCCCCTACACCACCCAGTCCACTCCCAGCTCCGCCTATCCATTATGCCACGCCCCCTCTTCCCCTTAGCCCCGCCCCTACACCACCCACTCCACTCCCAGCCCCGCCCATCCATTATGCCACGCCTCCTCTGCCCCTTAGTTCCGCCCCTACCACACCCACTTCCAGCCCCGCCCATCCATCATGCCACACCCCTATGCCCCTGAGCCCCGCCCCTACTCCACCCACTCCACTCCCAGCCCCGCCCATCCATTATGGCATCCCCTCTCTTCCCCTTAGCCCTGCCCCTACTCCACCCACTCCACTCCCAGCTCCGCCCATCCATCAAGCCACGCCCCTCAGCCCCGCCCCTACTCCACCCACTCCACTCCCAGCCCCGCCTATCCATTATGCCACGCCCCCTCTGTCCCTTAACCCCGCCCCTACTCCACCCACTCCACTCCCAGCTCCGCCCATCTATCAAGCCACGCCCCTCAGCCCCACCCCTGCACCGCCCACTCCACTCCCAGCCCCGCCCACCACCCATACCCCGCCCCCTCGTGCATGCCCCGCCCCCCCATCCTCACTCCAGGAAGCTGGTGATATAGTCTCGGCTGCAGGAGGACCACACGAAGGGGTTGGTCTTCATGGTGATGTGGGCAGCCATGAGCTTCGCGGGGTCCTGTCCCCGGGCCCCACAGCTGTTGCCCACACCGTCGTGGTTCATGCCAAACCTGGGCAGAGCGGCCCGGGGAATGCGGTTCAGTGGGAGGGCGTCTCGTCCCACCCATGCACCGCCCTGACTTCCATCCCGGCTCCACACGTCCCTTTTCTCCCCCACGGTGTGAAGGGTGTGGCTCTGAGCACCCCTGGGAGTCCGCTGCCCAGCACCAAAGAGAGAGCGAGCAGGCTGGAGAGATAGTAATGTGGGTGGGGCATTTGCCTTGCACGCCATCGATCTGACACAGCGTTTGGTCCCAAAGCGCCGCCCCCAGGAATAATACCCGAGCACGGCTGGGTGCGACCCAAAACCAAAAGTAACAAAACAAAAAAAGGGGAACCCGAAGGGGAGGCAGGGATTTGATTCGAAGGCCCGAAGTCATGGGGCTGGAGCGATAGCACAGCGGGGAGGGCGTTTGCCTGGCACGCGGCCGACCCGGGTTCGATTCCCAGCATCCCATATGGTCCCCCGAGCATCGCCAGGAGTGATTCCTGAGTGCATGAGCCAGGAGGAACCCCTGTGCATCGCCGGGTGTGGCCCAAAAAGCAAAAAACCAAAACAAAAAAAACCCCAAAGTTAACCTTGGTTTAGTCGCGTTATTGGGCCCGAGCGCCGCTAGCCCCGCCCCATCAAGCCCCGCCCCATCAAGCCCCGCCCCTCAGGCCCCGCCCCTCCAGGCCCCGCCCCCGCCTCACGTGTGGCCAATCTCGTGCGCGATGGTGAAGGCCGTGGCCAGGCCTATGTCCTCATTGATGCTGCAACTTCTCTCTCGCTCACACATCCCCCCGACGGGGGCCAGGCCTGGGAAATGTGGGTGCCAGGTGGGGGTCTCAGTGAAGCGCTGGGGGGGGCTCTCTTTCCTCCCGTCCGCCACCCGCACCTCTCCCCACCCCGTCCCACAGCTCGGGGGTCACCCAGTGAGGGGCATCAGTACCTAGGGTGCCGCAGGGTTTGTTCTTGTAGATGCAGATGTCGTAGCTGCAGGAAGAAGGCAGTAAGGGGGCTGGGGTCAGCCCGCTGCGCCCCGGAAGCTGTCAGCCAGGCTTGCAGATGACCGACTGAATGACCCACCGATGCAAGGAATGCTTGTGGGTCTCTGCGCCTAAAGGCGCCAGCACTGCCCCTCCCCCATATTCTCAGCAGCTGTAACCCCCTGCCTTCCCAGCCGTTCTATCTCTCCCAGCAAAAGTGACCCCTGCTTTGGGGGGCCAGGCTGCACCCGGCGATGCCCAGGGCTTACTCCTGGCTCTGCACTCGGCAATCACTCTTGGCAGTGCTCCGGGGACTCTGGATGTCGAGGATCGAACCCGGGTCAGCTCCATGCAAGTGCCTTTTACCCGCCATCCTAGCATTCAGCCCTGTGCCCCACCCCACCCCCCATGACCCCCGCGGGTTCCCCTCACCGCGTGATGAGCACCGCAGTGTCGTGGTTGGCTACGCCGTTCTCGGGGATGGCATTGCCGTGGCCACCGCGGTTCACGATGGATTTCTGCCACTTACAGAAACTGTCCAGGGACTTTCCGGCATGGTGGGTGATCTCCAGGGTGGGCTGAGGATGGAGCGAGGGGTGGCGAGGCGGAAGAGAGTCAGGTGCCCGGTGGGGGGCATCCATCCCGGGGAGGGCGGCAGGGGGAGCCCGCTCAGGTAGGGGGGTGGGGACCTCGCACCTGGTCCTCGGTCAGCAGGATGAGGCGCGTCACCTGGATATTGATGATGTTTCCCAGACTCGAGTCCTGGAACAGTCTGGCAACCTGACCTCCAAGAAACAAGAGAGACCGAGTCTTAAGAGGCGCCCAGGACCTGCTCCGAGACAGCACAGTGGGGAAGGCGTTTGCCTTGCACATGGGGGTTCGATCTCTAGCACCCCATAGGGTCCCCTGAGCACCACCAGGAGTAGTAATTCCCAAGCTACAGAGCCAGGAGGAACCCCTGAGCATCACCAGGTGTGACCCCAAAAGCTGAAACTAGAGGTACCCAGAGCAGAACAGGAAAACCTGTCACAATGGCAGCACAAGGAACCATGAGAGAAGCGCTGTGCTCTGGTTCCATTGGCCCACCGTGGTCCCCTGACGCACAGGGCAGTGAGGATTGGTGGTGTGGGGCCAGAGATAGGACAGGGTTTAAGGTGAGTGCCTGGCATGCAGCGGATCCCGGTTCTATCCCAGGCACTGAAAGGGTCCCCGGAGTACCACCAGGGATCGCTGCTGAGCACAGAGCCAGGAAGCGCCCCTGGGCACTCCACTCTCCCACCCCAGAAACAAACATAGTACAGCTGGTAGGGTGCCATGCCTTGCATGCAGGCGAACTGGGTTTGATCCCTGGCACCCTATTTGGTTCCCTGAACCCTGCCAGGAGTAATTCCTGAGTGCAGAGCCAGGAGTAAGCCCTGAACATTGCTGGGTGTGACCCCAAACCAAACCAAACCAAACCAAAAAACCCACAAACCCCAGGTAAGCCTACTTGCCAACTGCCTGGCACTGACCCTCCCCGCGGGGGACCACTCTATTCTGCATGGCCTCACGCACCTCAGCGGGTCTGTTCGCCAGGGAGCACCACTCACCCCTTTCTCACCTTCTGGCTGCCCTGCGGGTCTAGAGGTAGGGGACCAGCCAGGGGAAGGAGCACATCTGGCCTCAGCCCGCTGCCTGATGGTCCCCGTGTGATTATCACTGAGATGTGTGGGACCACAGGAGGGACAGGAAGTTGGGAGAGAGGTGACAAAGGAGGATGTGGTGGAGGGGTGAGTAGTTACCAATGAAACACTTGCAGAGATCGCGGAGCCTGGGGCGCCTTCCCCAGGCCTCACTGCACCCCGAAACCCGGGTAAGTTTTAGGGAACGTGGAATAAGGCAGGGCTAGGAACGGAAGCAGTGGTAGAGAGAATCGTTTTGTTTGCTTGTTTTGGGGGTCACACTCAGTGCTCGGGGATCACTCCTGGCAGGGCTTGGGGACCTTTATGCCGTGCCAGGGATCGAACCCGTGTCGATTGATCACACTCAAGGCAAGCACCCCTGGTCTGTCTCTCCAGCTCAAGGACCGGGTTTCAGGTCTACGACATTACACCACCCACACATCACAGTGCTTTGCAGATGGGTAAACGGAGGTAGAGAGCTCGTGCATTCATTTGCTCCCAGGCAGGCTACTACCCACGAGGCAGAGGTTTGGGAAGCCAGAGAGAGCGAGTTTAATACAGTGACTTGGGGCTGGAGCGATAGCACAGCGGGTAGGGCGTTTGCCTTGCACGCGGCCAACCCGGGTTTGATTCCCAGCATACCATAGGGTCTCCTGAGCACTGCCAGGAGTAACTCCTGAGTGCAAAGCCAGGAGTAAGCCCTGTGCATCGCTGGCTGTGACCCAAAAAGAAAAAATATATTTATTTTAGGGGCTGAAGTGATAGCACAGCGGGTAGGGCGTTTGCCTTGCACGCGGCCAACCCGGGTTCGATTCCCAGCATCCCATGTGGTCCCCTGAGCACCGCCAGGAGTAACTCTTGAATGCAGAGCCAGGAGTAACCCACAGGTTTGACCCCAAAAAGAAAAAAAAATACAGTGACTACAGGCTTCGCGGGCAGAAGGACCAAGTTTATCCCCAAAATACCGTAACATCTGACACCAAAACTCTCCCTTAAGTGGAGGGGAAAAAAAAAACAAAAAAAAAAACCGTGGCACTGATTTCTACCCATCTGGGCATGGGTTCCAGCCAGCACTTCCAGCCAGTGGCCTAATTGCATCTTCTCATTGTTGGGGTGCAGAGGAGTGAGGTGGGGGTGACGCCCCTTGTCGGGATCTCTGGAGGCTGGGCTCCAGGATCCCGGGGTTCCACGCCCGGGGAGGAGGGGAGCACTTACAATGTTCATGATAGCCAGCACGTACTGCTCCACGTCGCGGCGCCCGTGGTAAGCCAGCATCATCTTGTCGGCCACCACCAAGGTCTCCACGTAGCGCTCCCGGTTGACGGAGCGTTTCAGACCCGGCTGGCCCCGCTCCGTCTCGTTGCCACCCGCGGGCCGGGCAGGCGGCGGCTTCAGGGTGCGCAGCCACCACGGCCGCCCCTTCCACGGTTTCTCATCTAGAACAGAGCGTGTCTCTGTTAGCGTTCACCGTCAGCCCTGACCCCTCTGCCCGGCGGTTCGGGTTTCTGGAGCCACGGACCGCTGCGTCTCTGCAGCGGTGGGTGCCAGGGCTTTGGAGAGGTGGGTGCCCGGTCTGCGTGCAGGTGGGTGCCTGCGGCTCTGCAGGAGGTGGGTGCCCGGGCTCTGGAGAGGTGGGTGCCTGGGCTGCGTGCAGGTGGATGCCTGCGGCTCTGGAGAGGTGGGTGCCTGGGCTGCGTGCAGGTGGATGCCTGCGGCTCTGCAGGAGGTGGGTGCCCGGGCTCTGGAGAGGTGGGTGCCTGGGCTGCGTGCAGGTGGATGCATGCGACTCTGCAGAGATGGGTGCCCGGGCTCTGGAGAGGTGGGTGCCTGGGCTGCGTGCAGGTGGATGCCTGCGGCTCTGCAGGAAGTGGGTGCCCGGGCTCTGGAGAGGTGGGTGCCTGGGCTGCGTGCAGGTGGATGCATGCGGCTCTGCAGGAAGTGGGTGCCCGGGCTCTGGAGAGGTGGGTGCCTGGGCTGCGTGCAGGTGGATGCATGCGGCTCTGCAGAGATGGGTGCCCGGGCTCTGGAGAGGTGGGTGCCTGGGCTGCGTGCAGGTGGATGCCTGCGGCTCTGCAGAGATGGGTGCCCGGGCTCTGGAGAGGTGGCTGCCCGGGCTGCGTGCAGGTGGGTGCCTGCAGCTCTGCAGGAGGTGGGTGCCCGGGCTGCGTGCACAGCGCCCCCCTGGCGGCGGCCACAGCGAAAAGCTTCTTGATTGACTGATCAGGCCACTGTCTATGCCAGCGCCTTTTTTTTTTTTCAGGGGCTGGGGGGAGCGGATTGTTCTGTTTGGGGGCCACACCTGGCCATGCTCAGGGCTTACTCCTGGCTCTGGGCTCAGGAATCACTCCTGGTGGTGCTCAGGGCACCCTAGGGGATGCCGAGGATCAAACCCAGTTGGCGGTGTGCAAGGCAAACGCTCTACCCGCTGTACTATCGCTCTGGTCCCAGCCCCACAATTCTAACTTCCTGGCCCACCTTTTTTTTTTTTCTTTTTGGGTCACACCCGGCGATGCACAGGGGTTATTCCTGGCTCATGCACTCAGGAATTACTCCTGGCGGTGCTCAGGGGACCCTATGGGATGCTGGGAATCGAACCCCAGGTCGGCTGCGTGCAAGGCAAACATCCTACGCGCTGTGCTATCACTCCAGCCCCCTGGCCCACCTTTTGGCACCTCATTTTCCAGCCAGACTGGCTGCTCATTCAACGTTGCGTTTTTGTTGTTGTTTTGGTGTGGGGCCACACCTGCAGAGCTCAGGGGTCACTCCTAGCTGTGCTCTCGGGACCCTATGGGATGCCGGGATCGAATCCTGGGCAGCCATATGCAAGGCAAAAGCCCTCCCTGCTGTCCTATGGCTTCGTCCCCATCATCCGACCTTCCAGTTGGTGGGCGGCTCTTCCACTGTCCATCAAGGATCACAGGCAAGTGTCCGTGATGACCATGTTCTAGGCAAACTCCCCTGAAGTTGGGGCCAGAGCAATAGTACAGCAGTTAGGGTGTTTGCCGTGCTCACAAGCCGGGCTCAATCCCCGGCATCCCATAGGGACCAATCAGCAACGCCAGGAATCATTCCTGAGTGCAGAGCCAGGAGGAACTCCTAAGCATGCCGGGTGTGACCCAAGAAGCCAAAAAGGAAAAAAGAAAAACTACCCCAAAGTCAGTGTGGTTGGAGAGTTGCAGCCATCGACTCCGGCAGCGGTGGGAGCTGCTTCCTTTTTCTGTATCCCCCAGTAGTCTCATTATGGTTCCCACACCCACCCCCCCCCCCTTGCAGCAGGTGGCGGCGGCCCTCGACAGGGAAATACACCCGCAAACCTCAACTTCAAGGTCAAGATGCCTCGGGGCTGGAGAGATAGCACAGCGGGTAGGGCATTTGCCTTGCACGCGGCCGACCTGGGTTCGATTACCAGCATCCCATAGGGTCCCCTGAGCACCGCCAGGAGTAATTCCTGAGTGCAGAGCCAGGAGGAACCCCTGTGCATCGCCAGGTGTGACCCAAAAAGCCAAAAATAAATAAATAAATAAAATAAATAAATTCTTGGGGCTGGAGAGACAGCACAGCAGGTAGGGCGTTTGCCTTGCACGCGGCCGACCCGGGTTCGATTCCCAGCATCCCATAGGGTCCCCTGAGCACCGCCAGGAGTAATTCCTGAGTGCAGAGCCAGGAGGAACCCCTGTGCATCACCAGGTGTGACCCAAAAAGCAAAAAAAAAGGAAAAAGAAAAAAAAAGAATCCAAAGTCAAGATGACTCCCCTCTTCCCTCCCCCCTCCCCAGACCTACCTCTGACACCACAGGCTGTGTCCAGGTGAGGGTGCCGTAGGGAGGACCGCTTGTACACCACATGGGGGCCGCTCTCCTCTGGACCACGGACCCCTTTGCCCTCCCCATGCAGGGGCTCGATCAAATATTCTTCCTGGTCGGCCACAATTAGGCCATGCTGTGGGGGACAGAACCGAATCTTGGATTAGGGGTTTTCCCAGGAACCTCTGTTCCCCCCCGCCCCCCTCCAGCTATATGATTTCCTTCCTTCCTTCTGTCTTCCTGATGTTAGGTCACGCTACTTTATTTATTTGGCTTTATTCATTTACTTGGCTTCTGGGTCACACTTGGCTGACTCCTGGCTCTGTGCTCAGGGTTCACTTCTGGCAGGGGTTGGGGAAACCCTACACAGTATTAGGGTTTGAACCTGGGTCACCTGCGTGCAAAGCAACTTCCTGTACTATCATTCCAGCCCTCTTTTCTGATATTTGGGGGGGGGGAATCACAAGTTGTGGTGCTGGGGATCACTCCAGACAGTGCTCAAGGGACATGAGAAGCCATGGACTGAAGCAAAGTTGGGCACCTTTACCCCTGCCCTCTCTCTCCACTCTTTTTTTTTTTTTGCTTTTTTGGGTCACACCCGGCAATGCACAGGGGTTCCTCCTGGCTCTGCACTCAGGAATCTCTCCTTGCGGTGCTCGGGGAACCATATGGGAAGCTGGGACTCGAACCTGGGTCGGCTGCGTGCAAGGCAAATGCCCTACCCGCTGTGCTATCACTCTATTTTTTTTTAAATTGTTGGGTCACACCTGGCGATGCACAAGGGTTACTCCTGGCTCTCAGGAATTACTCGTGGCGGTGCTCGGGGGACCATATGGGATGCTGGGAATCAAACCCGGGTTGGCCGCGTGCAAGGCAAATGCTCTCCCCGCTGTGCTATCGCTCCAGCCCCCTCTCTCTCTCCAGTCTTTTCCTTTCTTCTTGTTTTGAGCCATACCCAGCGATGCTCAGGGATTACTCCTGGTTCTGCACTTAGGACTCACTCCCGGCAGTGTTCATGGGACTCTTGGGGGTGCTGGGGATTGAACCCAGGTTGGTCACCCTCAGGCAAGTGCCCTCCCCACTGTACTAGCTCTCCACTTCCTAATTTCTAATTCCTTGAAATGCTCAATGCACATTATTTTACAGCTGGATCTAAGGCTACACATTTTCCTCTCGTGCCTGCTTTGCCTGCATCCTAACACGTCCTGATCAGCTCAAAGTGCTTTTACAGATTTCCTTGGGGAGGGCAAAAGCATCTGCCCTTTGGGGAGTTGAGGATTCATGCAAAGCAAGCATCTGATCCCATGTAGTATCTCTCCATCACTTTTTTTTTAAAAAATATGGAACGCTTCCCGAATTTGCGTGTCATCCTTGTGCAGGGGCCACGCTAATCTTCTCTGTACCGTTCCAATTTTAGTATATGTGCTGCCGAAGCGAGCACTCTCCATCACTTCTGGTTTTTGTTTCTGGGCCTCACCTGGCAGTGCTCTGGGCTTACTTCTGGCTCTGTGCTCAGGGATCACTCCTGGAGGGGGTCAGGGGATCCTATGTGGTACCAGGGTCTGAACCCAGGTTAGCCTCATTCAAGGCAAGAACCCTCCCCACTGTACTATTGCTCCAACCTGGCAAGACATATTTTTCCTTTTTTTTCTTTTTGGGTCACACCCGGCGATGCTCAGGGGTTCCTCCTGGCTCTGCACTCAGGAGTTACTCCTGGCGCAGTGCTCAGGGGACCGTATGGGATGCTGGAAATAGAACTCAGGTCGGCCGCATGCAAGGCAAACGCCCTACGCGCTGTGCTATCTCTCCAGCCCCAAAACATATTTTTCTTATCCCCAGACCTGGGGTCAACCTGCTCTCCCACCCCCACCCTGTTGCCCAGGCCGGCCCACCCCCAGCTCACCAGGCCCCCGCAGGTGCTGACGGCCACCTGGGAGCTGCCCGCGTGGCCCTGCAGGTGGCCGGAGTACAGACAGTGGGGCGTGGCGGCCCGCTGCCAGGCCAGGCCCTTGCGCGTCCAGTACTCCACGGAGATGTGGCCGGCCAGCAGGCCGGGGCTGCGCGTCAGGTTCAGCACGAAGTGGGTGCTGGGGGCTGCCACCTTGTAGAAGAGGTGGGACTCGGAGGAGGCCCCCGCGCCCCGCCGCTGTCTCCGCGGAGCGGGGGGTGAGAAGGCCAGCAGCGCCCCGTTGTGGTCCACTCGCGTGGGGAAGGCGATCTCATAACTCTCTAGGCTGGACAGGAATTCATCTGTGCGCAAGAAACAGGCGGCAAGGCGGCTGCTGGGCGTGGCCTCCTGCTCCCAGGCCCCGCCTCCCGGGCCCTGGGTCCCACCCCCACGCCCGGCCACGCCCAGCCCCAGGCTCCATCTCCTGGCTGTGGGCCCCGCCCCCAGCCTGGAGTCGGAGGTGCTGGGCCCCGCCCCCAGCCTAGGGGGTGAGATGCTGGCCCCCAGCCTGGAGTCTGAGGCACTGGGCCCTGCCTCCAGCCTAGGGGTGAGACTCTGGCCCCGCCCCCAGTCTAGGGGGTCAGACTCTGGCCCCGCCCCTTCCCAGGCCCCGCCCCCAGTCTAGGGGGTGAGACTCTGGCCCCGCCCCTTCCCAGGCCCCGCCCCCAGCCCGGAGTCCGAGGCACTGGGCCCTGCCTCCAGCCTAGGGGTGAAACGCTGGCCCCGCCCCTTCCCAGTCTAGGGGGTGAGACTCTGGCCCCGCCCCCAGCCCAGAGTCCGAGGCACTGGGCCCTGCCTTCAGCTTAGGGGGTGAGACGCTGGTCCCGCCCCTTCCCAGGCCCCAGCCTTGGGCACTACGCTCCGCCCCTTCTCAGGCCCCGCCCCCAGCCTAGGGGGTGAGATGCTGGCCCCGCCCCTTCCCAGGCCCCGCCCCCAATCTAGGGGGTGAGACTCTGGCCCCGCCCCCATCCTGGAGTTGGAGGCACTGGGCCCCGCCCCTAGCCTGGAGTCTGAGGTGCTGGGTCCCACCCCCAGCCTAGGGTGTGAGATGCTGGCCCCCAGCCTGGAGTCTGAGGCACTGGGCCCTGCCTCCAGCCTGGGGGTGAGACGCTGGCCCCGCCCCTTCCCAGGCCCCGCCCCCAATCTAGGGGGTGAGACTCTGGCCCCGCCCCTTCCCAGGCCCCGCCCCCAGCCTGTAGTCTGAGGCACTGGGCCCTGCCTCCAGCCTAGGGGGGGTGAGACGCTGGCCCCGCCCCTAATCCAGGGGGGGTTAGACTCTGGCCCCGCCCCTTCCCAGGCCCCGCCCCCAGCCCGGAGTCTGAGGCACTGGGCCCTGCCTCCAGCCTAGGGGGGGGGTGAGACGCTGGCCCCGCCCCTTCCCAGGCCCCGCCCCCAATCTAGGGGGTGAGACTCTTGCCCCGCCCCTTCCCAGGGCCCGCCCCACCCTGGAGTCTAAGGTGCTGGCCCCGCCTCTTCTCAGGCCCCGCCCCCAATCTAGGGGGTGAGAATCTGGCCCCGCCCCCAGCCTGGAGTGAGAGGCACTGGGCCCTGCCTCCAGCCTAGGGGGTGAGACGCTGGCCCCGCCCCTTCCCAGGCCCCGCCCCCAATCCAGGGGGTGAGACGCTGGCCCCGCCCCTTCCCGGGCCCCGCCCCGCGCACTGAGCCCCGCCCCCCCCAGCCCCAGTCCCGAGCTACCTTGAGACCTGAAGGCCTGTGTGACCTTGAGAGTGAGCCCCAGCCCCAGGGCGAGGGCCCAGCGGAGGATCTGGAAGGCGGGAGCCATAGAGGTCACGTGTCCACATGTCTCTCCCAGCCCCGGCTGCCAGCAGCCCCGCACAGTTGCCGCCTCCCCTGTTCACAGCCTGGGCAGCATCACGGGGCTCCTGGGAAGGCGAAGCCGGGTCAGAAGCGGCGTGGGCGCCTGGACCCCGCGGCCGCCGCATGCTCAGGGTCCTTCTTCCTCCCGCACCTTTAGGGCTCGCAGGGACTCACTGCACGGCAGGGTGTCTTCACGCCAGAACCCTCCCCCAGCCCCCATGCAGCCAGGCTGGCACTTGTGCATATATTTTGTTTGGGGGCCTTACCAGGTGGTGCTCGGGGGACCCTACGGGGCGCTGGGGATCGAACCCCAGCCAGCCGAATGCAAGCAAGGCAAGCGCCCTGCCTTGTACACTGTCTCTGGCCCCTGGCGCAGAGTTTTTGCACGCAGGAGGCGTGGGTCGGATGCCTAGCGCATTAAGGTCCTCTGGGGAGCACTGCAGGAGGAGGGCCCCTCCCTAGCACCCCAGGGTGTGACCTCCTCCACACCAGACCAAAGAAACGGCTGCAAGAGAAGAACCGCCTCTTCTTCTCTCTTTGGTGGGATTTTGGGGCCACACCTGCTGGCTGGTGCTTGGGGCAGTGCCAGGGATCGCCCCCAGCCTACTGGCACGTAGGGCCGAGTAGAGCAAGTGCTCAGCGCTGTCCTGGCCGCCGGAGACCCCTTTATAGAAAGAGGGTGGACTTAGTGGACTTTAGGATTTGCCCCAACCTCAATGGGCTGGGGAAGGGGGGGGGGGCAGGGCTTGGATCACGTGACCAGAAAGGCGGGGTCTATGCAGGTGGAACCCTGGTCCTCACCTCAAGGCTGCACCGGGGCTGCCCGGGAGACCTTAAGGGATGCCAGGGATTGAACTGGGGTCTGCAGGATGCAAGGCAGGAGCCCTGCCCGCTGCCCACGCCGGGGATGTCGCCACCCCAGGCATCTGGGCTTTTGAGACAGCGTCTCCCTCTGTTTCTGCTCTTTGGGGATGGATTCTCCTCTCTGGAAGGTCTGTTTCTCCAGCCTCCATCCCTGCCCGCCACAGACACTGCTCTGGGCCACTCTGGGCCACGGGCCCCCGGCTGCCAAGCCCTCCTCCCACTCCCGTCTCCACCCTCCTCCTCCTCCGTGCAATTTCCCCCTTAATCACACAGTGTCTTGTTTTCTTTGTGGCCCGGCCAAGTCTGAGAGTCGATTCCCCAAACAGCTCCGGAGGGACCGAGCCAGCTCCTCCACGAAATGCCGACTTGGAAGCCTGCGTTTCCCCCCCACCCCTGTCCGCGTGTCTGTGCCGACACTCCCCACCTCTTCTTGGACCCCTCCAGCGACGGGGAGCTCACTCCCAGACACCCAGTGACCCCGCCGCTCCCTTCTGCGGGGTCCACCCCGATCTTGTTTTTAGGAGTGGCAGGGGGGCTGATTTATATCTTTATTACCTCTCAGGAGGGCTTCTGGAGGTGGTGTGGTAGGAGCCCCCCAGGCTGGATAGTTCCTCTCCGCGAACCTCAGGGGTGGCGTCTTCTGGGGAGCTGTGTGTGACCGGGAGGAGCCCAGGCCCTCTTTAGGAGCTGGATTCAGGGGGCCCTGCGGAAAAACCCCACCCTTGTCCCCGCCCCTGGCCAGCCCCCTCTGGGTCACATTTGCTCCCAATCACCTCCTGGAAATACACCCTCCTCCCCGCCTTTACCTCCCCCTGCACCCCGTCTCCTCTGACCTCCTGTCCCAGAGAGGGGGACAAAGTCCTCCCAGATCTGGGCTCTCCGGAACCCCCACCTGTGCCTCCCTCCAACCACCTTGTGGTGCAGGTGGGATGTGAGGGAGCACTCCGGGGAGGAGGGAGAGCATCGGGATTACTGGTCCAGCCCTTGGGATGGCTGGGGAGTATGGCCTGGGGGTGGGGAGGGAGTGGGGACTCTGGGGGGGACCCAAGTGGGTCTGGTGATAGATGGGGCCTGGGGGGGGTTGATTGGAGGGTTCCAGACCGGAAGGGTGGGCCTGGCTGGGGCAGGAGGGGGGTGGGGAAGAGATGTCTGCAGAGGGCGGAGTTCCAGTGTGTGTGCATGTGTATGTGTGTGTACCATGTGTGTGTGTACTGTGCATGTGTGTGTGTGTGTGTACACACGCATGTGTGTCCTGGCACTCTCTTGCTCTCTCAGGAAAATCTGTGTCACTGGCCGGGTGTGTGATGGATGTTGTGATTGTTGATGTGAATGCCTGGGACGGGGTGTGTGTGTGTGTGTGTGTGTGTGTGTCTGTGTGTGCGCCCAGGCCTGGCCAGTCGCCCCAGCCTCTCCTCCCAGAAGGCAGGAGGGAGGGGGCGCTGGTGGTGGTGGTGGGGGGGGGGGGAGGGCCCCCAGCGGCAGGAGGAAATGCCACGGGGAAATGACCCAGGGCCCGGCTCCATCTCCTGCCCCCTGGCACCCCAGAGGTTGGAGAGCAGCACAGACCCCCCCCGCCCCCCCACACACACACTCCCCGTGGAGCCCAAGGCAGCCTCCACCCAGGCCCTGCACATCTGGGCAGGCAGGAGCCGGACAAAGGCACCCGCAGAGGCAGCAGGAGAAGAAGGGGGTGAGGGGGCCGGCGGGGCCCCAGCGGGCTCCCCCCAATCCTGCCGCTAATTAAAGGCCAGGAGCGTTGGGGCTGGGGGGTCCCCCACAGACAGGCAGCCGTGGCCTCCCACGCCCACAGACACACAGTGACAGCGGCCCCCTCCTCCCTGGGGACACCACACCTGCGCAGCCGGAGCCTGGGGACGCCACCAACCCCCTCCCCGGCCTCCCCCGCCGCCGCCGCCACGCATCCCAGACGCCTCGCGAGGTCCCCATCACAGCCACCCAGAGACACGTCCACACTCGGGGCCACGCTCCCAGCCCGGACACCGCTTGGAAAGCGCCGGAACTTGGCAGGGCGCCCGCCGGAGCCCAAGGACACGCGCGCGCGCGGGTGCGCGCACGGTGCCGTGGCCACACACGGGGAGGGGGAGGAGGGGCCGCCTCGGGGGCGCGCTCACCCCGAGACCCTCCCCCCCCCAGAAGCCCCCCAGCTCCCCCCGCACCAAGCCCTCCGAGGGGCTGTCACGGCGCCCACGCGCGCGCGGACACGGACGTGGGCGCGCCCCTGCCCGCGCGCTCGCTCCTTCTCTCGCTCCCGCGCGCCCCGCCGCACCCCCGACCTGGGGACACCGCGCCGCGACCCCCCCCAGCCCCAGCCCCGACCGCGATCGCGGCGCGCGCGGACACACAAAGGCGCCCCTCGCGGGGGCCCCCCATTACCGCGCCCGCCCGGCCGCCGTCCGCCGCCGTCTCGCCGGCCCCGCGCGCAGGAAGGGCGGGAGGGAGCAGGGGGCGGGCGCGGCGGCGTGGCCGGGGGAGGGGGCGCGGGGCCGCCACTTCCTGAGCCTCCTGCCAGGCTGAGAAGAGAGAAGAAAAAAAAAAAAAAGAAAGGAAGAAAAAAAAAAAACAAGAAAAACCCCAAACCGCGCGCGCCCAGAAACCCCGCCCGCCCGCCCGCCCGCCGTCCGGCCTGGGCCGCGGGTTGGACCCTCGCCAGGACCCCCGGGAGCTGGGGGGCCGCCCCGCCCCGCAGTGGGGGCTGGGGTGGGGGGCGGGGAGATGTGGATGCGAGGGGGGACGGGGAGGGAGAAGCCGGGATGGGGGATGGGGGAGGATGTTGGAGCCCGGGGATTTGGGGGGATGCTGGGGAGAATTAGGAGAAGGGGAGAAAGCTTTGGGCAGGGGTGAGAGGGGATGAGGGCAGGGGGGAGGCAGGGGTGTGGGGGAGAGAGAGGTGGAGTCCAGGGGGAAGGGAAGGAGTGGAAGGGCGCCGCTGTACCGACAACAGCTGTTATTTATTGAGAGCCAGTCTGCCCCCCCTCCCCACCCAGTGGGCGGTGGGCACCTCCCGTGTGCGCCAGGCGCGGTGCCCAGCGCGGCGCAGAGCCTTCCCCGACGGGCCCCCCCCGCCCTGCTCTGTGAGACCGGCCTGCCTGGTCCCACTTCACAGGAGAGAAAACTGAGGCCAGAGGGTGCCCGGGAAGGAGGATGCCTTTGGAGAGGCAGATGGGGCGCGCGGAGAGTGAGCGCACAGCTGTGGGGCGCACAGCCACAGGGCACTCCAGTCCTGGTCCCCAAGGAGCCCGCAGAGTCTCAAGAGATTCTTGACGGATGGGTGGGTGTGGAGGAACTGAGACAGCCGTTCCTGGGGAGGGGGGCGGGCGCGGCTCAGGGGGTTGGGCCCCCACCTCCCTGGTGGTGGTGTTTTTTTTTTTTTTTGCTTTTTGGGTCACACCCGGCGATGCACAGGGGTTCCTCCTGGCTCTGCACTCAGGAGTTACTCCTGGCGGTGCTCAGGGGACCATATGGGATGCTGGGAATCGAACCCGGGTCGGCCGCATGCAAGGCAAACGCCCTACCCGCTGTGCTATCGCTCCAGCCCCCGTGGTGGTGTTTTGTCCCGAGCGTGGGGCGATCAGGGATTTGGGGTTCAAATGCCACTTCCGCAATACCAGACTCGGCAGTTTCTTTCTTTCTTTCTTTCTTTCTTTCTTTCTTTCTTTCTTTCTTTCTTTCTTTCTTTTGTTTTTTGGGTCACACCTGGCGATAAACAGGGGTTACTCCTGGCTCTGCACTCAGGAGTTACTCCTGGCGATGCTTGGGGGACCATATGGGATGCCAGGGATCGAACCCAGGTCGGCCGCGTGCAAGGAAAACGCCCTACCCGCTGTGCTATCGCTCGGGCCTCAGACTCTACCCTCAGTTTCTACCAGCTTCCTCGCCAGCCAGGTGAAAGGGCAGAGTTTGCTCCCCCCTGACCTCCTTGGCCACCTGAGGAGTGGATCTAAGTCAGTCCCACCAGGGGTGCGGCCGGGGACCCTGAAGTCCCTTCATCACCCCCTTGGAGAGGTGGTTGCCTTGTGTGTTAATTTTTTAATTTCCACATGCACCACGCCTTACAGTGCTGTTAATGTGGGGTTTCCGGTGCCAGTCACTCCAGCACCGCACCCACCAGTGCCCCCCTTCCCTCCACAGATGTCCCAGTGTCCCCCCTCCCCCTCTGACTTCTCCCCCTCCCCCGAAGTTTCCAACCCAAGACCAATTCTCCATTTCTGCCTTTGGGCATTTATTATTCAACCGTTTCTTCCCTTTTTTTGGGGAGGGGTCACAACTGGTGATGCTCAGGGGTTCCTCCTGGCTCTGCACTCAGGGATCACTCCTGGTGGTGCTCGGAGAACCTTATAGGATGCCGGGGATCAAACCCTGGAGAACCTCGTGCAAGGCAAACACCCTACCCACTGGGCTATCGCTCCAGGCCGTCCACCGTATTTCTTTATATCCTGCGTATGAGAGAAATCATTCTGTGTCTGTCCCTGTCCTTCGGAGAGACGCCACTTAATATACTTGCTGGATCCATCCATCTAGCACATTTCATCTTTTCTTCTTGCTGAGTAGTATTCCATTGTGTAGATGTACCAGTTTCTTTGCCCACTCATCTGTTCTTGAAGACTCGGGTTATTTCCAGATTTTGGCTATTGTGAATAGGGCTGCAATGAACATAGGCGTGCAAGTCTTTTCTCTATAGAGGTCAGGGCCTTGGGGTAGATGCCCAGAGCTGAAATTACCGGGCCAAACGGGAACTCAATACTTAAGGGTTTTTTTTTTTGAGATGTCCCCACACTATTTTCCAAAAGGGCTGGACCCACCATTGCCCGGGGGCTGACTTCCGGCTCTGTGCTCAGGGATCACGCCTGGTGGCATTTTATCACTGTGGGGTGTTGGGGATCAAATCCAGTTCAGCCACGTGCAAGGCCAGTGCTGAAACCCCCTGCACTGTCTCTCCAGCTCTGCCTCAGGGCCTTTGCACTGACTGTTCCCTGTGATCCAGCGGTTCTCCATGATATTCTCACTCTGGAGGATGGCGGATTCCTGGTTGGGATAGTGGCGTGGCCCTTTGTTCTGTAGAAGGGGGGGCCAGAACATAACTTGGGGCCACGAGACAACATTGTGGGTGCTGCCTCTTTCTCTTCTTTTAGCAATAAGTCGGGGGAGGAGGGTCTTGAGGGGGCAGTGGGGAGCACCACTGGGAAGGGGCCCACCAGACCCAGGAGCTGGGAGGAGTCAGGGACGCATGTAGACGAGGTTTATTTTATTTTTCAGTGTTTTTTTTTCTTTTTGGTTCACACCCGGCGATGCACAGGGGTTCCTCCTGGCTCTGCACTCAGGACTCACTCGTGGCGGTGCTCAGGGGACCCTATGGGATGCTGGGAATCGAACCCGGGTTGGCCGCGTGCAAGGCAGACGCCCTACCCGCTGTGCTATTGCTCCAGCCCCCTATTTTTTAGTGTTTTTAAAAAATAAAATTTAAAAAATAAATTTAAAAATGAGGAACGACTTGAACTGCACAGGAGGAAGAGAGCGGTGTGGAACGCCTTCAAGAGCGTCGAAGAAGTTGTTAAGAGGATGAAGAACCTCCGGCTCTGGGCACATGTTTTCTTTCTTTTAAAGAAGCCAATTTATTTTATTTATTTTATTTTTCTTTTTTGGGTCACACCCAGCAATGCTCAGGGGTTCCTCCTGGCTCTGCACTCAGGAATTACTCCTGGCGGTGCTCGGGGGACCATATGGGATGCCAGGGATCGAACCCGGGTCGGCCGCGTGCAAGGCAAACGCCCTCCCCGCTGTGCTATGGCTCTGGGCCCCTGGGCACATGTTTTCGATTCTACCATTCTTGCTGCTCCTCAGAGATCTGGCCCTATGAAAACAGGACGAGAATGCTTTTCGGGTCTCCCAAAGAGCTATGCTTGGAATTTAACTCAGGTGAGAGAAGGAATCCGGCGTTCTGACCTCCATCCACAATCAAGAATCAGGGATACTGCTGCCACAGAGGCGGGGTGGGGTAGGGTGAGGTGAAGTGGAGGGGGTTGGGGGGTTACTGGGATCATTGGTGGTGGAGAATGGGCACTGGTGGAGGGACGGGGACTCGATCATTGTATGACTGAAACCCAAGCACGAAAGTTTGTAAATCTACAACTGTACCTCATGGTGTTTCATTAATAAAAATTAAAAAAAAAAAAAGAGAAGAGAATCAGGGACGTTGTCTCATTTGCCAAGCCTTCGAAAAATCAGATGGGGGGCTGGAGAGATAGCACAGCGGGTAGGGCGTTTGCCTTGCACGCGGTCGACCCGGGTTCGATTCCCAGCATCCCATATGGTCCCTTGAGCACCGCCAGGGGTGATTCCTGAGTGCAGAGCCAGGAGTAACCCCTGTGCATCGCCAGGTGTGACCCAAAAAGCAAAAACAAAAAACAAAAAAAAACCCCAAAAATCAGATGGGCCAGACACGTAATGCGATTTAGAGACGACCGCTGGATTACAGCTGTTACCGACTGGATTCCACGGGATGTCAAAAGGACGTATGGCCGCCCACCTACCAGATGGTCGGACTTCTTCGTCAAGACCCTGAACAAACGGTTTGAGGCTCTTCGTGTTCCTGGAGCGAGCAGACACCATCGGGCTACACTAGCACGCGACAGGGATGGATGGAGACGTTACTGGCGCGCACTCGAGCAAATCGAAGATCAGTGGGATGACAAGTGATACAAGTGAAATTTAAAAAACCTGCCATGGTGGAAAAAAGATCATCCTCTCTCACGTACCCCCAAGAAACGCTGCTCAACTCCCACGCTTCAGGGGTGCTCTCTCCCGTCCTTTAGGGGTGCTCTCCCTGATCCTTCCTTTACTATTGGATCGGACCCCAGACTGGCCGCATCTTCAGTTCGGCTCTAATTTTTTTTTCTTTTTGGCTACACCTGGCGATGCACAGGGGTTCCTCCTGGCTCTGCACTCAGGAATCACTCCTGGCGGTGCTGACGAGACCAGATGGGATGCTGGGAATCGAACCCGGGTCGACCGCGTGCAAGGCAGACGCCCTCCCCGCTGTGCTATGGCTCCAGCCCCTCAGCTCCAAATTTGAAGCCCACCTGACCTCCGGCGCATAGCACCCAGCCTGGAATCTGGGTTTTAAGGGGAAGGTGATGTGAGGGGGTGCGTTTTGGAATCGGGTGTGTTTTTCCATAGAGGGGGGGTCGTGGGGGAGATAGTTCCGCAGGTCAGGGAGGGGTTTACCTCGCCCACCAACTCCTGGCACCAGCACAGAAGGTCCCCTGAGCACTTGGGGGGCTGGAGCGATAGTACGGCGGGAGGGCATTTGCCTTGCACGCAGCCAACCCAGTTCAATCCCCCGCATCCCGTGGGGTCCCCAAGCACCGCCAGAGCCAGAGTGCAGAGCCAGGAGTAACCCCTGAGCATCTGTAGGTGTGACCCCAAAAAAGCAAAAGGAAAAAAAAAAGAAAGAAAAAAGAACGACCCCTGAGCACAGAGCCAGAAATAAGCCAGGTGCCCGGCTGGGTGTGACTTTAAAACAAAAGCAAACAAAGGATGGGGCTGGAGCAATAGCACAGCGGGGAGGGCGTTTGCCCTGCACGCGGCCGACCCGGGTTCGATTCCCAGCATCCCATAGGGTCCCCTGAGCACCACCAGGAGTAATTCCTGAGTGCATGAACCAGGAGTAACTCCTGTGCATCGCTGGGTGTGACCCAAAAAGCAAAAAAAAAAAAAAGCAAACAAACGATACCCCCCCCCAAAGTCGTGATATTTGGGGGGAACAGGCTACCCTAGATTCTGCAATGATGTCAGTGGCTGAGCCGGCAGGGGCGCAGTTCCCAACGGCGCCACAGGAGGGCCCAACCGAGCCTCCTTGTTGCCCACGGGATTGTGGGACACGGGAGATTTTTTTTAATTTTGCTTTTTGGGTCACATCTGGCGATGCACAGGGGTTATTCCTGGCTCTGCACTCAGGAGTTACTCCTGGCGGTGCTCAGGGGACCATATGGGATGCTGGGAATCGAACCCGGGTCGGCCGCGTGCAAGGCAAATGCCCTACCCGCTGTGCTATCGCTCCAGCCCCGGGACGCGGGAGATCTTAATGCCACACTCACTTTTGTCCTGGCAGCACCCCATGAAGTTGGTCCCATCCCCGAGCACAAAGAAGGTAGGGACTTGCTCAAGGAAGCCCAGCGAGGAACAGCTGGACTAGACCAGGCCAGCGAGAGGACTCAGAGGGGCACATCCTGGGCATGCGGGCACCTCCGTTCTGGTACCGCATGAACTCCCGGAGCATCGTAGGGTACAACCGTGGTGACTCCTGAGCACTGCCCGGCGAGTCAGAAAGTAAAGTTAAAATGTTCTATGGGCAGGAGAGAGAGTCCAGCAGGTAGGACACTTGCCTTGCATGCGGCTGACCCACTGGGCTCATCAAGCCTTGCCTGGAGTATTTCCTGAACACCGGAGTAAACCCTGAACTCCGCTGGGTGGTGTGGCCCCCAGATTAAAATCGATCAATAAAGCATTTCACTGCAGCATCCTGGACCTGAATCCCACAGCTGTGTGACTTTGGTCAAGTCACTGTTCGTCTCTGAACTCCCGGCTCTTCACTTGCCAATCCAATGGGTTTAATGATAAGCACTTGGCTTCTCACTGCAGTATTTTTCCGCTTTCAGAAGTTAGACCACACCCAGCATAGCCAGGGGTTGGGGCAGGAGGCTGTTTCTGTCATGGTGGGATGCTTGGGGGGAGATCGTGGGGGTACTTGGGAAATCAAGTCTGGGACCCCAGTATGCAAAGCACACACTCCAGCCCTCGTGCCTCCTCCTGGCCCAGTGATGGTGACATCCATGACAGCTAGGACAGTGATGGATGGTGAGGACGATGGATGTTGAACCGTGATGCTGGAGGTAGTGGACACTGTTGTGATGAAGACAGTGACGTGGTGGATGGGATGACGGGGAGGGTGGAGATGGGGAGGATGGAGATGGTGGAGATGGGGAGGATGAAGCTGGTAGACGAGGGGATGATGGAGGTGGTGGAAATGGGAATGATGGAGATAGAGGGGATATGGTGATGAAGAGCAGGACTGTCGTGACAGTGGAGCAGGGGGCCATGGGAGACCAGTGAATGAAAGGATGCCCCCGGTTAGGTGACCTCTCACCTATGCCCAGACATGTGGTAGCATACAGGGACCTCATTCACGCACATGTCACTGTGACTGTGACTGGAGACCAAGGAGAGCTGAGGGGACAAGGAGCCACCGGGGACCATCCTAGAGAGGCCCCGCCACAGGGCACTCAGCAGCAGGCACCGGCATGGGCCCCCAGGGGACAGGGTCCAGCTGCACATTCCAGAGCAGGGACGCGGTGCTGGACAGAGACCAGTGTAGGGACAAGACCAGATCGCTGGGGGTGAGCAGATGGCTTAAGGTCAGGGCAAAGATGTCATAGTCAGGACTAGACGCGTGGGGGGGGGGGGCGGGGACAGGACAAGTGACGTCATCCGCGGGTGAAAGAAGAGGTCTGAACATTGCGGAGCTGGGGAAGAAGAAATCCACTTTTTTTTTTTTGGTTTTTGGGTCACACCCGGCGATGCTCAGGGGTCACTCCTGGCTCATGCACTCAGGAATTGCTCCTGGCGGTGCTCGGGGGACCATATGGGGTGCTGGGAATCGAACCTGTGTTGGTCATGTTGGCTGCATGCAAGGCAAACGCCCTACCCGCTGTGCCATCGTTCCAGCCCCAAGAAATCCACTTCTGCGCTCCCGTTCCTTTCTCCTCTTCCCCCTTCCGACACCTCCTTCACCTCCAGGAATCCTCCCTTCTCTCCCTTAGCAGCCTGACCCCCACTCCCAGACAGGATGTGTGTGTGGGGGGGTGGCACCAGCCTGGCACCTGGCACTCTCTTCCTAGGAGGTGGTCCAGTGGGGATGTAAACCGCATGGTGCTCTGGGCAGGCCTTATGGGCGGAGCTTTTAATGGGCGGGACTAACTGGTGAGGGGCTATCTGGTGGGCACGGCTGCCTGATGGGCAATGCTGCCTGGTGGGAGGGGCTTCCCGTTGGGCGGGACTGTGATGGGCTGGGCTGTCTGGTGGGCGGGGCTGCCCGATAGGCGGGGCTGTGATGGGCTGGGCTGTCCGATGGGTGGGACTGTCTGGTGGGCGGGGCTGCGGGTAGGCGGGGCTATCTGTGGGCGGGGCTATCTGATGGCAGGGCTGCCTGGTAGGCGGGGGCTTGATGCTAGGTAGGGCTGGCCATTGGCGGGCTATCTTGTGGGCGGGGCCTGTGATGGGCAGGGCTGTCTGGTGGGCAGGGCTGCCCGATAGGCGGGACTGTGATGGGCTGGGCTGTCGGGTGGGTGGAACTTTCTGGTGGGCAGGGCTATCTGATGGGCAGGCCTGATGTGTGGGCTTTATGATGGGCAGGACTGTCTGGTGGGCGGGGCTGCCTGATGGGCAGGGCTGTTTGGTGGGTGGGAGTATCTGGTGGGCGGGGCTGAAGATGGGCGGGACAATCTATGGGCGGGGTTGTCTGGTGGGCGGGGCTTGATGCTAGGTGGGGCTGGCCATTGGGCGGGCTATCTTGTGGGCAGGGCCTGTGATGGGCAGGGCTGTCTGGTCTGGTGAGCAGGGCTGCCTGATGGGCAGTGCTATCTGGTGGGCGGGGCTGCCGATAGGCGGGACTGTGATGGGCTGAGGTGTCGGGTGGGTGGAACTTTCTGTTGGGCAGGGCTATCTGATGGGCAGGACTGTCTGGTGGGCAGGGCTGCCTGATTGGAAGGGCTGTTTGGTGGGTGGGAGCATCTGGTGGGCGGGGCTGCGGGTAGGCGGGACTATCTGTGGGCGGGGCTGTCTGATGCTAGGTGGGGCTGGCCATTGGGCGGGCTATCTTGTGGGCGGGGCCTGTGATGGGCAGGGCTGTCTGGTGGGCGGGGCTGCCCGATAGGCGGGACTGTAATGGGCTGGGTTGTCGGGTGGGTTGGACTTTCTGGTGGGCAGGGCTATCTGATGGGCAGGCCTGATGTGTGGGCTTTCTGATGGGCAGGACTGTCTGGTGGGTGGGAGTATCTGGTGGGCGGGGCTGCGGGTAGGCGGGGCTATCTGTGGGCGGGGCTGTCTGGTGGGCGGGGCTTGATGCTGGGCGGGGCTGGCTATTGGGCGGGCTATTGTGTGGGCGGGGCAGCTTGTGGATAGGACTGAGTGGTGGGGGCTTGTCCGTGGGTGGGATATCTGTTGGGCGGGACGTTCGTGGGCTGGGGTTGCAAATGAGCTTAATCAGTTGGTGGGTGGGGACATGTCAGTGGGTGGAGCTTGGACTGGACGGAACCGACCCGAGGGCACGGTTTGTCGGTGGGCGGGGCTTTCCAGTGGGCGGGGCTTTCCAGTGGGCGGGGCCTGTCGGTGGGCGGGGCTGTCCGGTGGGCGGGGCGGGCAGAAGGCTCGGCCTGGAGCTCTTCCCCGGGTCTCTGGGGCGCCTCCAGGCAGGCGTGTCTTCTGGGAAAGCAGCGGAGTCCCCTGGGAGGCAGCCCAGAGTTGAGCTCAGGAGAGAAACATCTGCCTCCCCCCACCCCCGTGTCCAGGGTCACCGCCGAGGCCACCGATCGGGCCCCCGCTTCTGGAATTAGACACGCGAGGCTGACCTGGCTTCCCCCCGTCCGGCTGCCAGGGCTTGGCGGCGGCTCCAGCCCGGCAGCCCCCGTGGTCTCTGCTCTGGCCTCTCCCAGCATCTCTGGCTGTGGGGACTGGGTCACTCCAGGTCTTGTCCTCCCCGAGCGCCTCCCGGGAACAGTCTAGAAAGGCAGACGGTGGGGGGAGCCGCCGCCGCAGGACCGCGCTTGTTATCGAGGCTGTTTTCTGCAACACAGGGACAGCGGGTGCAGGCAGGAAAAGGTGGGAGGGAAACTCTCCTCTGGGGGACCCCTCCCCCAGGTCTCCCCCAGGTCTCCCCGGGCCCCTTTTCTGCCCTCACCCACCATGCACTCCTGCAAACTTGCTCTCTCCAACGCTGCGGACTCACTCGCTGCCTCAGTTTCCTTTCTGCAGCGTGGGCGGACTTGAGAGAGGAGAGAGAAGTAAAGACGGGGCACCCAGGGGTGCAGCTGGGGAAAAAAGCATGGCAGAGGGGACAAGGAGATAGTGCAGAGCGGGCGGGGCACTTGCTTTGCACGTGGCTAACCTGGGTTCGATCCCTGGCATCCCATCGAGTCCCCCGACCCTACCACGAAGTAACTTCTGAGTGCTGAACCAGTTGCATAAGCCCTGAGCACTGACTGCTGGGTATTTCTCACCCTCCCCCCCCCAAAAAAAAATAAAGTAAAAAACAAAAGTGTGAGAGAAGGAAATGAATGGAGGGGGGAGGGCTTAGGTACTGGAGCACGTGACTTGCATGCACAAAGCCTGGAGTTGGATCCCAGGCCTGGCACGCCAGGGGTTCTCCAACCCCCGCCCCCAAGCACCGCTGGATGGAGCCCTGGTGGCCCCCACCACTTTGCTGGGCCTGAGTGTTGAACAGTCCAGAGATCTGAGAGGCTGAACATCACTGAGCCCCCCCCCCCCACTGAGCACCGCTTGGGAAGCCCCCCACCCACCCATCCCCCGTCCAAATGAAGGAGAAGGCAGAGAGAAGTTTAAAGCAAGAGGGGGTGTGTGGGGGCCAGAGAGCTATCAGAATATGGAAGATACGGGGCCAGAGCGATAGCACAGCGGGGAGGACGTTTGCCTTGCACGCGGCCGACCCAGGTTCAATCCCCAGCATCCCATAGGGTCCCCTGGGCACCGCCAGGAGAGATTCCTGAGTGCAGAGGCAGGAGGAGGGACCCCCTCAACATTGCTGGGTGTGACCGAAAAAGCAAAAGAAAGAAAGAAAGAAAGAAAGAAAGAATATGGAAGACACTTGCTTTGCAGGTGGCTAAGCCAGGTTTCACCCTCGAAACCAGAGGGTCCCCCAATCCCCGCCAGGAGCGATTCCTGAGCACAGAGCCAGGAGTCATCCCTGAGCAGAGAAACAGGAGTCACCCCTGAGCACTGCCTCTTCACGAAAGAGAGCAGCACACAGGGCCAGTAGAGAGAATGCAGGGGTGAGGGTGCAGGTGCCTAACCTTGGCTCTATTCCCGGCACCACATGGGCCCCTCAGCCCTGCTGGGAATGGCCTTGGGGTACCCAGGTCATTCTGGAACCACAGGATCTGAGCAGCGACCACTCTCTGAGCGTCGCCTGGGAGACCCCCTCAACGCCCCCCCCACTCCGTC